>NW_008328003.1:434357-449692 GCF_000622305.1 Nannospalax galili
AGCAAGCCTGTAAGCAGCATTCCTCCATGGCCTGTGCTCCAGCTCCTGCCTCCAGGTTCCTGCCCTGAGTTCCTACCTTGGGCTCCCTGATGAACTGCATGCGACCTGGGAGATGTAAGACAAATAAACCCTTTCCTCCCCAAGTTGGTACTGCTGAGAGTGTTTTGTCACAGCAATGAAGAATCAAACCATGACACTGTCACTGAGTTCAGTCCCCAGGACCCAAAAATTGGAAGGAGAGAACCAAATCCTACAGTTCTCCTCTGGTCTCTACTTACACACAGATAAGCTTGTATGCATATGCACACAAAGCACACATGAAATAAATTTAAAAATTAAAATAAAAAATGTTCTTTATTTACTTATTTATTTACTTTCAGGATAGAATCTCATATGGTTCTGGCTGATCCAAACTCTCCATGTATTCTAGGATGATCTTGATCTTCAGATCTTCCTGCCTCCATCTCCTGAGTGCTAAGACTGCAGGCTTACCCCATCACTCAGTCTACGTGGTACAGGAGATGGAACCCAGATCTTCATGTGTGCTAGGTAATCACTCTCCCAACTGAGCTAGATCTCTAATCAGAGGGCCTTTTATGATTGGTAAAAAGTTTTACCAATACCTGGAGTTGGGAGGCCCCTTGACTTCAGACTTCAGATGGAGTGCCCTAACATCAGTAAAGCAAAAACTAGGTACATATATGTTAAGTCTTACTTTGTCAAGCATTTATACCCAGATGTCCCTCAGTACAAGTTCATCCTCTGGAGTCCAGTCAGCCTATCTATAGTCACTCCCTTAAACAAGGTCAACTCTCCCTCACCAGGCAATAATCCGTTGCCAGTAGATCCTCAGCTAAGGCTGGAGCCTCCTGCTCATTTATCTAATTCTATGCTGAGATTTTGTGTGATTGAGTCTGTATGGGTCTTTTGTATGCGGTCATCATTGCTACAAGTTATATGAGTGAGTTCTCAGAGGCCTGGAAGACTCTGCTTCCTTATATTCATGTACCAACAATGGCTCTTACAATGTTTCTGCCCCTTCTTCCACAATGGGTTGTGGATGGGTGAGGTCCTATCCAGGAGCATACATTCTGCAATCTCTTATTCTCTACATCTTGGCCTTATGTGTGCATTGTACTCTGTTGTATGAAGAAGTTTTGTTGATGAGAGTTGACAAATGTATTACTAGTCTCCTTATCCCCTGTTTCATTATGTTCCATGAGGCTTAGTGTAGAGGTTCCACTGTAGATGTGCCACTTAGGGCTGGGCATCTCTCAGACACATATTCTTTTTGTGTGAGCAGTTGTGTAACTCTGTAACAGTCTCCATATGTTTCAAAAAGTAGCTTTTTTGATGAATGGTGTGCAGTATTTTTTCTGTAAGTATAAGGATCTATATAGTAAGAAATTTCATTTGTCTAGAGATATGTCAGAGATAGGGTTTTCTCTGGGATCTATGACTTCTCCAGCCATGTGTATCTGAGTATATTTACAGTGTTACCCATGAGATCCCTCTAGAACTGAGAGGGCTTTAAGTTCAATTAGATAGCCATTGATTTCCCCCAAGAGGAAAGTGCTACACCACTGTAGTTTGCTGCGCCAGCCATTGTAGTCATTAGGCTTTAAATCTGGGGTTGGATCATTGATGGATTTTCTCCCTTATCAGCTTGCATAGTAGCCTCTAGAACTATGAGAACTAGTTTTCCGGGAGGAGGTTTCCAGGTCAGTTCCAGCTGCATTGCTCCAAGTATGGTGTCCAAAGTATGTCCTGTGGGAGCAACACAGCTCTATTGGTTAAGAGATTGTTATTCAAGCATAAGGACCTAACTAAGTTGAATCTCTAGAACCTATGATTAAAAAGCAAGTCATGATGGTGCACACTTGAAATCCCAGTGAGAAGGAGGCAGAGACAGGCAGAACCCATGATGATTAGACAGTTAGTGTACACTGCTGGTGAGCACCACATCAATGCAATACATGTCTCAAAAAACAAGGTGAATGGCTCTGGAGAAATACTCTTGATGTTGACTTCTGGCTTGTACATGCAGGCTCATTATATGTATGTGCACACCTGCACACATGCATGCTCCTATGTACACATACAGATTCACACACACAAATGCACATATATACAATGAATCATTTTGGGTTTATGCTCACTCTCATCTTTAGTGCTTTGGGGTTATTTTTCAGTTTATAGGCAGTTCTGGAACTTTCCTGAAAGACCAGCCATCACCTGATGGATTTTGTTGCTCTTTCCTGCCTTTTTCTGAAATTGATATTTTGATTCATTGTATAATGGTTCACAATAATTTTTTTTCAAAATCAGATATAATTGTGACTCTCACAGGATCCCATTTTTTCTCCCTGATCTGCACTAGAGAATTCTTCTTATACTGTGTAGTTTGTCTCCATTGAAATAAATATACAAACTATCCAGTTGTTTGATATTCAGACCACAGTTTATGTTACTTCTTGTCAGCTACATGAGTTTAGACTTTATGTTATTTAGTAAATCTACTCTAGTGATAATGTTCTAAGATTGTACCCAACATTTGCTAGGAACCTAGTGGCCTTGTACAGGGTCCCAGGAGACAGTGTCTCGAAGCAGCTCCAGCTGTCAACCAGTAAGAAACAGAAGACTCTATTTGACATCAAAGCCCTGAGTCCTGCTCATGACCATGAGCTTACAAGTAGATTCTCCCTCAGCTGAGTCTCATATGAGAAGTGGCTCTGTGATACCCTAGTTACAACCTAATCAAGGTGCCTTGTCAGTTTCTCATGAGCTACAGAAATTAAGATAATAAATGAGTATTGTTCTGTGTTGCAAAACTTGTAATTATACAATTATACGGTAATAGATTAATATTATTCAGTACTGAGTAAATCACTATAAAAATTATATTTTAAGTGAACCACTGAATTGCCTTAAACTTAACACACAGACCTAAAATGAAAGAAGAGAAAATTTTAATGAAAAGCAATAACAAGAACCGTAGAGATAAACAACCTTTACAGTTAAATTTTATCTCATGAATTTATTCAGTATCCTAAACATATTGTATTTTGCTTTAACTGGTGTATGGAGCATGGAGAGAAGATAATATCTAGAGATTTATTACACTGAAATGTAATAGGACAGCCTTGAAAAAATATTTAGCTACATCTTCCATATGAAGAATAAAAGATAAATAGCAATAAACAGAAAGGTGTAATAAAGAAAATTGCTTTTTTTGTCCAACTTGGCATTTAGTACAATAAAAACAATCTTTTCTGATAATTTAAAAAATGCATACTAATCTCATATGAACATTTTTTTGTCCCTATTCATTTTATTTATGTAGCCTAAAAATATCTCAGTGGGCAATTTAGTTTAGAGTAATCATGATAGGTAGTGCCCCAGGAGAGTAGAAGAAGCAACTGTTAATCCTATTAAGTGAAATTGAACTTGAGCCAAATATTAAAGCATAGCAATACTGTAGATAAAATTCTAAAGTAATGAGCCGGCAAAAGTAGTAAAAATAGAAATGCAAACTAGCAATACATATCAGAGAATAGAAATGAAAATAGCATCAGATGAAAGAACTATAAATTATGGACTATTAAGCAGTGATTCTTATTGCAAAAAGAAAGTAACACTTACTTGGAAATATCAGGCAGAACAAGACATTATAAATGAGTTGGTTTGATGAAGACCAAAGTAGGTTTATTAAAACAAAGCATATTAAACACATTGCAGATATTAGTAAGTAAATGGGCTTAGGGGAATATTCAGAAAGCAACCAAACAAAAAGAAGAAAATATGAGAGGTTAGTGACATGGACAAGAATGAATAAGTCTAACATGTCATTATGTGACTAAAATAAATGTATGTATTGAAAGCAGTACTGTAGAAAAATAAATGGTCTTAAAATCTTAAATTATAAATTAAAAATTTTCAAAACTATAAAATAGCCATAGGGTAAAGTTATAATATTTTCAAATAAATTTTAAGAAACTAGAAGAGAATAAAGACAAAACTCAAAAGTTACTGTTTTGCTATTGTCTTTTCTCTTTTTTACACTCATTCTTAACAGATGTTTTCACTATGTAGCTCAGGTTGGTCTCAAATTCATGATCTTCCTGCTCTAGCCTACCTACTGTAGGCATCACAGGTCTGCACCATGACACACAACAAAAGTTAATGATATACAAAGTAAGAAGGTCAATAAATACAAGGATATTAATTCTTTGGTAAAGATAATTAGGTTGATAAAAATTTACTAAAATTTCTCGAAAGAAAAATATACACAAAAATAGTAAGAAAAAATAGAGAGAGTGGTTAGTAACAAAAATTAATTCAAGAATATTATGAAGAAATTTATGCTAAGCAGTGTGAAGTTTAAAATACGATGCAAAAAACTATCATATGGAAATAACTCAGGGGAAAAAAAAAGCTTTCATTGGCTTACAGTTTGAGGGTAGGGTGTACTGTAGTAGAGGAGTCATGGTGATTGGATTAAAAGGCTGATCTGGAAACAGAAAGAGATGAATGTTTCTGCTCAGTTTACTTTCTCCTTTCTCTTGTATAATTAGTCAGGGACCCTAGCCCATGAGATGGTGCCACCAGTATGCATGATGGATCTTCCCGCCTCAGTTAATATCCTTGAGAATCCAGAGAGTTGTCTACTAGGTGATTCTAAATCCATCCAGTTTGATCATCACCAAGTCCACCCTTGTCAACTTGACATTCAAATATACCACTTATTTATTTTTTGAGGGTTACTGATAACTCTATGTTCTAAACATACAAAGGGTAGAAAATGAATTTTTTCCAGAATATTTTAAAGGATGGTGCCAGTCTATCATTATCTGAAAAGCACCTTCACATAATGTTACTGTAGGTCATTTTGTCTCTTAATTAAAGTAAGACACCAGATGTCCATAGTTTTGGCCTGTACTGAAACAGGGGCAAAGAGGGTCCCTAGAGTGTTCTTAGTCTCATAAAAAAGTTGAAGAATGGACCCAAAAGGCAGAAAGCAGATAAACTTACAGAGACACACATGACTGTGGCTCAAGTCAGAAGTTCTGCAGAGCTTTGCATTACAAGGTGGGATTCCAGGCAGGAAAAAATCACGACTTCAATAACACAGGAAGTATTCCACCCATCTATTTAGCATAACTTAAGGTGAACCTGCCTTCCTAGGGGTGGTTCTATTATCAGGTGATTGACCAGTGAGATTGGAAAGGTGGGTCCTCCATCAGATAGACTGGAGATTTTTATAGTCTTGGCCAGTTAAACTTATGGATCATTTTGCTACTCTAATGTTCCCCCCACTGAAGAGGTAACCCTAAAATCTTTTAAGGATTAGATAAGAGCTCCTAAATACTTTTGGCATTTTGGGCCTTTGGAATAGAATATGTTGCTAAGAGATCCAAGGACATTTTGACTTTTAGCCAAAACACTGGTTACTTTTTTTGAAGGGGAGTCTTTTTACCCTAACTGCCTAACCAATTTCTACCTCTTATTCTTACCACACCATCCTCTGAAGAAGTTACCCACATTGACAATAGGGAATTGGGATGCAGACAGCTCTGGCTTCTTCCATGATGAACAGGGAAACAAGGTGAGGTAATTCAGCTACCCCTTCAGTGGGTCTATCTAAAAGACTCCCAAATTGCATAATTCTTTCTTTTAAATAAAAAATTTGATAATTTCATTCATGCATATAAGATGTTTTGATCAAATCCATGCCAACTCCCTCCCCTCCAAATCCTCCCATATCTCCCCATCAATTTTTCTGATAACTTCATGTACTTTCTTCTTTGATTTATTTTCATATGGAGCTTTTGGCTACTCTAACATTCCCCCTTGTGGAGAAGTAGCCCTAAAATATTTTGAGGATTAGATAAAAAGTCCCAAATATTTTCTACATTTTGGCCTTTGGAAGGGAATATGTTGCTAAGAGGCCCAAGGACATTGTGAGTTTTAGCCAAGAAACTGGCTACTTTTCTTTGGGATATTTTTACCCTAACTGCCTAGGCAATTCCTACTTCCTATTCTTATAACACCATCCTCTGAAGAGGTTACCCAAATTGCCAATAGAGAATCCAGACGCAAACCACTCTGACTTCTTCCATGCTGAAAAGGGACACAGGGTGAGGCAATTGGAGTACACCTTCAATTGGGTCATCTAAAAGACTCCCAAATTGCATAATTCTTATCTCAAGCAGGAAAAGAAAATATTTGAATCATGAATAGGAGATGTGAAGGAGAAGTAAAAGCAAGAGTAATTAGCATTACAAGTTTTAGTCAGGGAACTAGAAAAAAATCAGAACACGGCAATTTTCAAATGTTCATATGAGAGTCCATTGGAATTTCTGGACAAGGACTTCTGAAATATCCCTCTATTGGGTTTCTCTTTTTTATTTTGTTTTCTAAGGCTGGACTCTAGAGTGATGGATTCAGGATTTGCTTTCAGGTATTGCTGTTGGAATGGTTAGAATCAGTGTCAGTTCCCTCTCAAAGGTTTCTAGATAGGGGGAGAAAACAAATGTATCCATCATTTTAGAACAATAGTGGTTTGTCTCCCTTAGCTACAGGTGGGCACTACAGTATTGGAGACCAAGATTTGAAGTCTTACATCTGAGCAGCACTTTCTGGTTAGGAACAACTTCATTAATGAGAAATAATTGTCTAAACAACTTTTTATGTAGACTTAAGCTCAATGTCTGGGAAGTGTAATCCCTTGAACTCTTAAAGAAATGATGACTTTACTCTTTGGTTATACTTTCCTTTGGGGTGTTTAAGACCATAGAGTTGACCCAAATGAATCAATTTATTTTTACACTTAAGGTCATTTGAGGATCATTTGTGTGAAGATAAGTCAAAGGTCCTGTTCAACCATGTCTGGCTTCATTTGGAAGCATGAATGAGATGTTTCCTCTGAGTCGACCCTCCTCTTTGTAGATTGAACACTGGTTCAAGTCCATCTCCTGGGGTCTCCATGGCCTTCCTGAACAAGAGGACAGGTGACTCACTACAGTTACTGGATATTTTGAGAGATGTTCCATAGTTCCCTGGAACTTAGGCAACCTTGGAGGACAAGGGGCAAACACTGTCCTTTAAGTCCCTCTGACCACATTAATATAGGCCTCAAACTAAGGCTGTTTAATATCCAATAAGATTAATTCCACC
Source organism: Nannospalax galili (assembly GCF_000622305.1). Taxonomy (NCBI): domain Eukaryota; kingdom Metazoa; phylum Chordata; class Mammalia; order Rodentia; family Spalacidae; genus Nannospalax; species Nannospalax galili. Next base: position 441,534 of record NW_008328003.1, read on the forward strand.
AGTCTGATACTTTTAATTATCATGTGCTATGTAGATAAGGCTTGGGTTAAAAAAAAACAAAACAAAACAAATATTCTCAGATAAACTTTGACTAGATATATATTTTGTTCCTTAAACTAGTTGACTAAACTATGATAATAGATATTTTAAGATTATGTGTATATTATCTTTCTCTTATCCTTTACATATCATAACAAACCTAAACAGACCTTCATCACTTGCTTAGGCTTTCTCACTTTTTCTATTTTAGAAAATATCTCCATTGCTGTATGCTTTTAACATCTTTTACATTCCCATTTTCTTTCTTTTTAAGTAATTATGAGACACAATAGCATTAACAAATAAATTTTCCATCTGTTGTGAGACTTCTTTTCCTGGGGATGCTAAGCAATGCTTATTCCCTTTCAGGGTTCTAGTGTCAAACCAATATTTGATTGAAGTTTTACTGGGGAACCAATGAATTTATTGAGCCTACTTACCAAGATAAGTAAGTAAGTGGGTTGCTGAGGGGTTGCTGATGTGTATGTATGACTTGAGGGTACCAAAGTGCATAACTCTTAACTGTAGGGAGAAAAGAAAGTCCTTGACTGGTCCTAGGAGATGTGAAGGAGAAGTAAAGGCAAGAGTAGTTAGCATTACAAGTTCTAGACAGGGAACCAGGAAAAAGTCAGAACAGGGCAAATTTCAAATATTCATATCAGAATCCACTGGAATTTCTTGACAAGGGCTTCTGAAAGCATCCCTCTATTTGGTTCCTCCTCATTTTCCTTTTGTCTGCCAAGGCTGGACCCAAACATTCCACTCCTGGCCTTCAAAGATTCATGACCATCTCAACATACAAAATGGATCCTGTTGGACATCAAAACCCCTCTTTGTTTTTATTAGTCCCAACAGTGTTCAAAAGTGCAAAGTTGAATATTTCTTCTTTTTCTCAGGACAAGCTATTATCAATCCCTGTAAAATAAAAAAGTTATGTACTTCCAATATGCAATGGCATATAGTAAATATTACCCTCCGGAAGGATTGGACCAAAGCAAGACAGAAGCACAAGAAGAAAACACTAAGCTCTGCAGATCTATGTCTGGAATCTGGACATGTAGTGAAATCGTGGGCTCCAAGGGGTTTAATCAGCTATGTTCCTTCAGTTCTGAAAATCACAGTACACATAACATCTCTCTCTGGGGCCAGCTCCATGCTGTGCCTGTAGTTTCCTTTGATAGATCTTCCATGGACCCACCCTAAAATCCCAGGACTCCACTAAAACTTGGGCTTCACCTTCACATATTCATGCAATGGCCTCTCAGTGTCTCTTTGAAGATAATTTGAATATGCCACATATTGCCTAGGTTCAGTGGCTTTCTGGAACCTTGATGCAAACCTTCATAACCTAGCATTCCTACATTTTGCATTTGTGCAGTAGCAGACCACATGAGTGGACCTGCTAAGGCCTACTGGCGGTGAAGATGTTGTGTGACCCCTTTATATTACAACTGTAGTAGTCCCTGTGTGTCTTAGCAACTGAATGTGGAAAATACATCCCTAAGCTTTTGCTTTTGAGCAAAAAAACACTTCAGCATCATTCAGACTTCAGATTCCCTCCTAAGTGAATTTTCACTTTCACAGGTAGTGTGGTACTTTCATAGGTAGTGTCTTCCTCTCAGGAAAACTTTTGTATTATTCCAATGCAGAGCCTGATGTTTATCTTTCATGATACCCCAATCTCTGATAATTTCAGCTCTTTTCTCTTCACCCATCATACATATCTACAACCTTAAATTTGCTCATATTTCCATCATCATGTTTTTTATATCTTATTTCTTTGGATTATCAATATGAATTGCAACAAACTCTGAGCAATAACCATGTCACATTAATGTTGTGCTGTCATGAAATGTCCTCTATTGAATCACTTAGTCCACCACTTTTGAATTCAGCTTCACCAATTTTTCAGGAGATAGAATGCAGACAGTATCTTTGTCAGAAGAACATAAAAGGCTCCTAGGTTTCATATTTCCATATAGTCCTTTCTTCCCATCTGGACCATCATGAGCAAGGCTGCAACTCTCTTCAGTACTTTTAGCATTATGGTCTTCCAAACTCCCAGAAGAATGGCCCATTAAGCTCTACTTACTAGGGCTTTCATAGCCCACAGCTCCAAAGTGTTCCACATACATTTCACAATCCAGTTCCAAAAGACTACAAATCACAAGGTCAAATTTATCTAGTAATGGCCCCATCCATTGATATGTTTTCTATATTACTCTTCTTGCTGTGACAAAATACTCAACTAAAGTAATGTAAGGAAAGAAGGGTTCATTTTGGTTCAGCTTCAGGATCTAGTCAATTACCATAAGGAAGATGTGGTGGGAGTGTGAGATGGCTGATCACCTTCCATCCATAATCAGGAAGCAGAGAAAGATAAATGCTGGTACTTAGCTCACTTTTTTTTTTGTCTCTTTTTATTTAGTCTGAGAACACAGTGTGTGGGATAGTGCTGTCCATATTCAAGGTGCATCTTCCTTCCTCTGTTAAACATCTCTGAAAATTCCTCCAAAGGAGTGTTTAAATGGACTACATCCTGAACCAAAATAACCCCTTCTAAATCTGGTCAATCTGACAATGAAACTACAGTAGCTAAACTATCAGAAGAGCAAAATACCAAGATGGAGAGTATCTCATTGGTAGAGCTTGACCTAACATTTGTGGGGCCCTGGGTTTGATGCCCCATACTGCAAAAATTAAATACTTTAAAGTAAATATCAATAAAATATCAAAGAGGTACATCAGAAGAAATAGAATAGTCAATTTCTCTTTCACTATTAAAATTTTGTATTACTAGCCATGTGTGGTGGCACAAACCCTTAATACCAGTAGTCAGGAGGCAGAGGCAGGTGGACCTCTCTGAGATCTAGGCCAGCCTTCTCTACATAACAAAAAGTTCCAGGGTAGCTGGAGCTACAGGGAGACTCTGTCTCTAAGAGACTAAAAATGTATATTACTGTATAGAATATTTTTCAAAAGTAAACCAGGTCCAGATTTTATTTCAATATGTTTTACCAGATATTTAAAAATACATTAAGTTCAACTTTCCATCAATGTTTCAGGAGGCAAGAAAGTAAACTTTCTTCTGTTCATTTTGTAGGCCCACAGTAGTTATAACAAACCAAATAAGAACAAGAAAAAAATTATGAGCCAGTTACATTCATGAACAACAGTGCAAAAACATCCTGTGGAGAATATAGAAATATTATCAAGCTGGGTTTATTTAAGAATTGAGGGCTGGCTTAATAGAAGACTACTGAGGGTACTAATTCTTCATTAAGAAATTCTAGAAGAAAAAAAGGAATAATCAAATGACATAAGACAGAAATACAAATTTCAGCATCCACTCATGAAAATTTCTCATAAATATGGATGAAAAAATTGTTCTTATCATAGGGAAACCATTTAAATCGGTGAGCACACAAACAAAGCTAGAGACAGCTCCCTAAGCAGTGCCTATTGTTTTTCTACTTATTATTCTACTGGATGTCCCACCAATGCACTGAGACTAGTGAAAGACCAAAGGGGAAAAGGTATGAGAGAGACAAAAACAAAGCAATTATTGTTTGTGATTCTATTGTCTAAGTGGAAAATCCAAAATATGTCATAAATAAATTATCAAACTGTATTAATGACTTTCCTGGAGCAATTACATATGCTTAATAAATTAATATAAGTGATCATTCATTGCTCCATGACAGCAGCAATATCTAGTTATGTAACCCACATGTTTATAGGGTATGAGTGTATGAAAAAATATCTAAATATAATTTCAACATACACAAAGATAAAATATGAAACTTTTAAAGAAATATTATTAAACAAAGTAGAGACTGGAGAGATGGCTCAGCAGTTAAAATCATTGCTGTTCTTACAGAGGACACAATTTTGGTTCCAAGCGCCCATATCAATGACTTACAGCTGCCTGTAACTCCAGTTTTAAGGGATCTGACACCTTCTTCTGGACTCCTTGGGCACCTGCACTCATTGTGCACATACACCCACACACATTTACACATAATTAAAAATAAAGTAAAACTCTAAATAAAAAGTTAAAAGTTAATTCATACATGAGAAAAAATGAAGTCATGTCCCTACTCTGCCCCACGGATAATGTACATTTCAAGAGATTAGAACCTGTAAAATTTCTTAGGAACATGTATCTTTAATAGAATATATTATGACTCATAGATAGGGAGTTTTAAAACACAAAATGTACAAATTACAAAATAAATAGTGATAAATGAAAGTGTATTAAAACAAGATCTCTGATCAATCAGAAAACAAAAGACATAAACTCAGAAGGAGATATTTACAGCAGATATAAATAAATGTATGTAAAACACCTATGAATGTGTAAGAAAAACACAATTCAATGAAGAAAAGAAGAGCAAAGCATTCCCAGAAAAGGAACTACATATTGCTTGTAACACGGAAATACTTCAAGTTAATAAAAAGACAGTTATTCATAGCAAAAAATAATCAACAAGATTTACTGTAGTGCTACATGGTTGATAACGCCTAAGAACCCAAGACTCCAAATGTCTGAAAAAGATAGGAAGAAGTGGGAAGATTTACACACTATTGGTAAGTGTCCAAATTTCAGTGACCTTTCTAGAAATACTTAGACAATACTCAGTAAAGTTGAATATGCAGATCCTAATATAACTAGTAATTCAATCCATGGGTAAATGCCATAGAAAATGTATGACATTTCAACAACCTATACCTCAAGAAAAATATTGTGCATGAGTATTGGGTGTCTTAAAGAACCCAATATCCACAGGAACAAGGTGCATAAGAAGAGTTTCTAAAAGTATTTACAATGGTCACCAACAGGAGAATAATAAACAACTTGTGGAATTCTCAATTGGAAAATGATGAGGGTGTTGTTAGTATGTACACCAATCTGAGTTAAAAATGTATTCACAAATGCTGGGTGAAGAAGAGCTGATGTTCCTAAAGTTAGAGACTCTAGATAGACTGATTAGACCTCAGTAGATGAATGTGCACTCATGAACATCTGGGAACACTAACTTGACACAATGGGCCTTAACACAAATGACAGAATGTATGAATTGGGAAGTGGGGCGGGATGCTATGAGAGTGTGCCTGTGGAGAAGGGGGTATAAAGATGATTAAGAGTGATTGAGATGTTCCATATGAAATACACAAAAATTCAACAAAAAATTTTAAAAGTGCTAGAAAATATGAACTTAGGAGGGTATTGGGGGAATGGGGAGGGGTCTGAATATGATTAAAACACATTGCATGAAATTCTCAGAGCCAGTAAAAATATTTTTAAACAGTGAAAAATAATGTGGAGCTAAAAAGTACATCTTAGAACACACACACACACACACACACACATAAATTCAAAACCAGAAAAGCCAAATAACATATTGTTCAAGAGCACCTACCTAGGTGTAACAATCAAGGTAGAGGAATGAGAAAAATGGCAAACCAAAATTTATACTGGAAGTTTGAGGAAGGACTGGGACGGAGGAAGATATAAGATGCCAATGATGTCTTATCTGTTAATCAGATAATCCACAATTATTGTGGAAATTCTAGAGGCAGTTTTTTCAATATATTTAAAATTTTTTTAAGCTTTTTAGAAGAAGCATTTCATTACAGCTTTAACATACTCAGTAACACTTTCCAAAGCAAAGATACATGTCTTTCAAAAGTGGCTATAAAATTTTTAGGTTCGCTGTTGAATTAATACAGTTACACAATTGAACTCAGTATAAGACCTGTAAGACATAAAATTGAATGAAAAGTCCTGGAAAGTCATTCTAAAGTTGTTCTAATGAGTTTAATAAAAATAATCTGTGTTATTTGTGATAGCTTTCCACTACCCTTAGAGTTTAGTCTATAGTCCATGGAAAACACCAGGAGAAACAGTTAATCCAAAGGACCCAATTTAGAGTAGTTCCCTGTGTTGTGAGACTTCAGTTGTCAGCTTGACACACCTGGAAAGGGAAACCTCCATTGGGGAATTTTCTCTATTGGACTGGCCTGTGCGTATGTCTGTGAGGTATTCTCTTGATTGTTGAGTGGCATGGGAGGGCCCAGCCCATTATGGGCAGGGGTTAACTCCTGACTCCAAATTCCAGCTTTGTTTGAGCGCCTACCTTGGCTTCACTCAATGAAGGACTGTGATTAGGACATATGAGTCAAATAAACCTTTGCTTCCCAAGTTGGCTTTGGAAGTATTTTACCACAGCAACAGAAAAACTAAGACATTCTCTAACTGTGGTAGATACTGTCAAAGATTTCCAGCAGACACCTGGACCTGCAGACAATACTAAATCCTATAGCTATTATATTTGATCTGATACATACTTACTTGTGATCTAGTTCAATTTATAAACTAGCAATGCTAAGAAATTAACAAGAATAATAACAAAATAGAGAAAATAGAAGTACTCAGTATTATATGTTGTGTGAGTTCCCTCTCAGGATATACGTGTGTGTGTTTATAGATAGCTAGATAGATAGACAGACAGACAGACAGACAGACAGACAGATATACACATATATGTGCTCATGTGTCTATATAATACACACATATGCATGTTGTATATGTACATGTTCTTGTATCTATGTTATGGGCAGGTCCCACGCACCGTGTTGCTGCTCGGGTCCCTGGCTCTCCACATCTACTGGATGCTGGCGACTCAGCGCTCACTGCGCTTCCAGGCAAGTTCCGTTCCAAGCTACCGGGCACTCCCTCAAGGTACGCGATCCGCCGGCCACCGGATCACATGGGGAGATGCAAGAATGGCGAAAGCAGGATCTTAGCGAGTCGTTGTTTATGAAGGGACAGCCCCCTCTGGAGAGACTGAATCGTAGGCAGCAAGACACAGAACTCAGCTCAGTCAGGTACAGCTCCTTTATTCAGTGACTCAGCTCAGCTCCAGATCTTAGTGATTCAGCTCTGATTCATTAGGGGAAACCAGGATTTTTATAGTGTGGAGGCAGTAGCAAAAGCCTTAGTTGATAGGTGCTTTGTAAGATGCCCCATTTACATGTCATGGTGGGCTTCTGCCAGGCTGTCAGACAGTGCCTGATTATCACACAGGAAAACCTGGCAGTTTCATGCCGGAAGATACGTATCTGTGACAGGCACTTCAAAAGGTAAGTCAGGAAGAGAGTAGGAAGGCGCCCCGCTGAGATAGGGAGTCCCTCCATTCGTGCCGAGCCGGCATGCGGCTATCTAGACATGGAAAGACTACAACCCAAAACAGCAGGGGTCCCCAACATCTCCCCCTGTTTGATTTAAAAATGGAGAAGTGCCATCACCATCCCTAAGGGCCAACTCATCCTTATCTCGGGAGAATCCAAAATCTGACAATTGACCATGACCTGTTTTGTAGTGATTTTAGCAAATGGCAGTAACTGTCAGCAAAGAAATCTTAAAAACAGTGAGCAAGCAATAATACACAATATTATCAGGGGGCAAGAAGGGATAGGAGACATGCAAACAAGGGATTGCTAAGCCAAATTTGAAAATAGATTACAAAGTTTTTTGAGAGTGTTAACATTGGTTTCAACAGCATTTGATTCATTTACAAAGAAACAGCATTTTTCCCAATATCATATACCCTCCCCATGTTTATTAAGTTCAATGTTCTTTTGTTGTGGAGCACAGCCCTGGTGAGAAAGTTCATTTGCTGTTGGAGAGATTCCAGGCTTCAGTCACAGATGTCATTGTTCAGTCCAGCTTGTCTCAGCCAGAGCGGGATCAGGTGTGACTTGGATGGGGATTTCCTGCCAGGTGCTGGGCTTGTAGCTGCTGTCGCCATACCAACGCCTCCAGCATCCAAGGAGAGTGTAAGTTCGATCTCTACCAGCAGGAGGAAGAAGATCTTTCTCTGCTGGCAGCTCCTGGGTAGAAAGGGCTTACTAGTACACGAAAGGTGGACAAAGAGAGATTAACACAGTTTTGGGCTTTTCCTTGTACTATATGAAGAGAAGGGGCGATGCATGCTGTATTGGAGAGAGTAGTTAGTGAGGCATTTGTAATGAGTAGGCTTACTGCTGGAAATGCAAATTGAATAGTCAGTTGTTTGAATCCACTTAGATGAGAGTCAGTGAAATCTTTTTCTGTT
>NW_008328003.1:449936-472747 GCF_000622305.1 Nannospalax galili
ATAAAATCTCTAGAACATGGTATTAGGGAGAGTGGGGGCTGGCTGAAGCATTGGTGTTAAGCAGGGTAAAGACAGCCATGAGGATGACAGAAAAAGAAGCTCTGGGGGGAATTAAGGGGAACATCTAGAGTAGGTTTTTTAAGGGGTTCGAGTGGCAGCTGAGTCATTTTGGGGACAATTTTCTTTCCAGTGTCTAGTTTCTCCACATTTAAAGTATTTTGAGTTGGATTGGGTTGTGGCTACAAGGGCTTGGGCAAGAGAGGAGGCCTGGTACGTGGCTGTCCCAATGTCATGGGTGGCCACAATCTATTTGTCATAATGTTCATTTTTTAGTCCCTGGCATGCTTGTCTGTGCTCAGGGGTCATCCCTTCCCAGACAAGGCTGTTTAAAAGCATTGCTTTGGCTGCAGGATCTGTTATTTTTCTATCTAAACTGGCCTGTACTCTTAGTATAAAGTCTGGTAGAGCCTCAGTTGGTTTTTGTTTTAAAAAAGTTAATGAAGAAGTCTCTCCAGGCCTGGTGGACAAGGGGGTTAGGTGGTCCCATGCCTGTAATGCACATAATTGCTCAAAACAGCCAGCAGGAATTGCAGCCTGCTGGATTCCTGTGGAGAAGTTGCCCTGACCAAAAAGCTGGTCATAGTTCCAATCTATGAATCCAGGTGGTGGATCCTGTCCCTGTTGTGGTCTTAGCTGTTGATTATGAGTGTCATTTCTTTTAGCCTGCATTAGGCATTCATATCTAAATAAAGCCTCACATTGTACAAATAATGGACTGGCGAGGGTAGATCTACAGATATCCCTCCAGTTCTGGGGGGTAAGCAGATTAGTATTAAATGTTTGTAGTATAGATTTTTTCCATGGAGCGTGGATTCCATCTTCATGGACAGCTTGGCGTAATTCTTTTAATTCCACCGCTGGGAGCGAGTACCAAGCTAGTGGGCATTGCCTTGTTATTTGTAAGTTAACAGGAAAAGCCTCTACCAGTGGGGTTTTGGGGTCCTGAGGCCATTGTGTCTGGAAATTTTGAGGCTGGCAACTCCCATTATCCCTAAGATTACACAGCTGCTCTATGGCTGTAGGGCATGGCTGGAACGGCGCCACAGGTGGTGGCAGCCAAGGTGAAGGGGGAGGGGGATTTATCTGAGGATCTTTGGGAGCTTTTGAGGTCTGGGCGTTAACATCTGGGCTTGTTAAATCAGCAAGAGGGCGTAAGAGCTAATTTTGTTGATGGGTGGGTTTTGTCTGACTTGGTTAAATTTTATTTTTGGGGCTGTTGAATCTGCTACTGGGCAGTCTGCAGGGTATCGTTTGAACCCTCTCCTTTATTATTTTCTGGTGCTTGTAAGCTTTCCTCGATCTTAGGTGGGTTTCCTAAGCATTGTTGGATGGCTGCTATTATGGGGAAAAAGGAAAGGGGAAAATTATGTCTTTCCTGGATTTCTTTTTTACGAGCCAGATATGCAATGTTAGTCCAGACCTCTGGATCAGAAATGTCTGCTGATAGGATCCAGGGTGTAAATTGATACATTTTATTCTAAAATTTTGAGCTTTCTTTTTGGGAAATCTTAAGTCCTCTTGATTTAAGCAGGGTTTTAAGGGAGCGAATTTGGAGTTTTTTCTGGCATGATGTTGAATTACCCATTATAAAAAGGAAAATAGTGCCTAGCGCTTAATGTCTCTGCAGCAGTCTGATACTAGGGGATTGGAACGCTCTGACAGGTACAAGCCTGGCTTGCAGACTACAGAAAAAGAAAAAAAAAAGGCCTTTTTAAATCTTTTGTTTGGCACGAGCCACCTTGAACTTTCAGGTGCTCTGCAGGGGCTAGTTAATTTAAATTCTCACCTAACTGGTTTTAGCTGTGGTTTCAGTGCCCTGGGGGCGGAATAACAAAACCAATTAGGGAAGTTTATTTTAGAAGCTGACTTTAAGGCTTATGTGAAGATCTCCTAGGACTTTGGGGATTTTTCTAGCAGTGTCAGGATAGGAAAGTAGTGAAGTGATGGTTACTAAGGGAACGTGCCTGAGATCAAAATCTCAGGGGATTCCACTTAGCCCCCAGCACCAGCCTTCCCGCAGATTTAAGAAACTGGCGGCCGTCCTAAGGACTCTTAAGTGGCCGCTGAGTCACCAGGTTTTTATATTAGAGATGTTTAGATAGAAGGTCTTTTGTCTACACCTGTGCAGGCAGTCAGATTCCGTTAGGGGGTCAAAGAGGCCTTCAGCTGACGTCAGGGAGTAGCCATGACCAGAAAGCTTCAGTTGCCTCCTTGTCCTTAAAGGTCCCACGCAAAGACTTTAGACCGGAAATAAAAGGAGGAAATTAGAAGAGACTGCCAGGCCCCAAGGGTGGAGAGGCTTGTAGGCACAGCTGCCTTTTTAGTCTCCTGATGGGAGACGAAAGAAAGAGAGATTTCTCCTGGTGGGAGAGATACAAATTCTGTGTTTCAGGGGGCGCCAGCTGGCGCGGAGTTCGGAGGCTCTCACGTTGGGCGCCAGATATGGGTGGGTCCCGTGCACCGCGTTGCTGCTCAAGTCCCTGGCTCTCCACGTCTACTGGATGCTGGCGACTCAGCGGTCGCTGCGCTTCCAGGAGAGTTCCGTTCCAAGCTACCAGACACTCCCTCGAGGTACGCGATCCGCCGGCTGCCGGATCACGTGGGGAGGTGCAAGAACAGCGAAAGCAAGATCTCCGTGATTCGTTGTTTATGAAGGGACAGCCCCCTCCGGAGAGACTGAATCATAGGCAGTAAGACACAGAACTCAGCTCAGTCAGGTACAGCTCCTTTATTCAGTGACTCAGCTCAGCTCCAGATCTTAGTGATTCAGCTCTGATTCATTAGGGGAAACCAGGATTCTTATAGTGTGGAGGCAGTAGCAAAAGCCTTAGTTGATAGGTGCTTTGTAGGATGCCCCATTTACATGTCATGGTGGGCTTTTGCCAGGCTGTCAGACAGTGCCTGATTATCACACAGGAAAACCTGGCAGTTTCATGCCGGAGGATACGTATCTGTGATGGGCACTTCAAAAGGTGAGTCAGGAAGAGAGTAGGAAGGCGCCCCGCTGAGATAGGGAGTCCCTCCATTCGTGCCAAGCCGGCATGCAGCTATCCGGACATGGAAATACTACAACCCAAAACAGCAGGGGTCCCCAACATATGTAATACATGCAAATACATACATATATGTGTATTCATGTGTCTATATAATACATATATTCACATATGTCTATATGTTATTGCAATTTACTCATACTTCTTGCTGACCATGGAAAACTGAAATAGTAGAAAGCAAAGCCACAAATGAAGGCAGCTCCTGTATTCTGATCTCCATTGGCATGTATCTGAAACTTTATCCTGAGTGGTACCAAGCTGGTCTGCTTCATTTCCTTCTATTTTAAGACATATTTTCCTTCTCAGAAATTTCTGCCTCTTCTAACAGGAGTATCTGTCCTCCTGCTACCAAAAAGACTCACTGCTGTTTACATGTTGGATGAGAACAGTCTTTTTTTAACTTTTAAAAAAACTTTATTGAGAATTTCATACATCATATAAGGTGTTTTGATCAAATCAAATCCATGCCCACTCCCTTCCCTCTAACACCTCCCATATCTCCCCCATCACTTTTTTTCTGACAGCTTCTCTTTCTTTTTTCTTTCTTTCTTTCTTTCTTTCTTTCTTTCTTTCTTTCTTTCTTTCTTTCTTTCTTTCTCTCTTCCTTTCTTTCTTTCTTTTTCATTCTTTCTCTCTTCCTTTCTTTTTAATGGGGAGAAAAATCTTTTATTAAAGCCTGGAAATGCTTACAGGATACCGTGAACTATTACTGTTGAAAATAGTACAATTATGTTTATGTTTTAAAGAATAAGAAAACAGAATAATTTGTTGTAGAGGATCTACAGAATAGAATTTTCAAGAACTGCATAATTGTAAGTTATACAGAAGATCCTTTTGGTGAGATGTCATTAGTATATGTGTGCACATGTGTGTATGTGCATTTTAGACAATATGTACACAGAAATATTAATAATGGTTCTTCTTGGGGAGAAAGTTTATAATAATATAAACTTTATAATATTCTTTATATTAAAGAATAAAATGTGATTAGCTATAGGAGTTTTAATTTTCCTTTAATAATAACATGTCTTAGAGACATTAAAAGTGAGTTCTAATTCCCACCATCTGATTTAAATGTTTGGCTTGACAAACACACAATCGATGCTTTGCCTATGAAATATAGTCCCTCTGCACCTGAGTATTTATTAAATGAATAAGAACAGCTGAAGAAATTTTGATAATATAAAAATTCTAAACTGTCAATCATACACAAAAGCCTGAGAGCACCTAAAACCTATTGTTGCTCAAAATAAGACTTTTTATTTAATTAAAAGAATAAGGAATCCCACTGAAAATACTGAAATCAGAACAACAAGACATTTCAATTTCTCTTATTCAAAAAGGAACAATTGTTCATAGCACCAAAGTGTTTTTATAAGTTTTGTTAACAGTGGTAACTGGGTTCCTTTGTCACTGTAGTACATACAAAAAGAGAGAAAGATGTAGAAAGAAGCAGGGTGACTGGAATTAAACAAAAATAAACATTAGTTTCCCAAGACATTTATATCATGAATATTTTCTTCACTTATTTTTTCCTTTTTCACCCATTTTAAGAAAGATTTTAACTTTAACAAGATCTTAACCTAAATATAAGAATAGAAGATTCTGTAATTAGAAATACAGTGACCAACCCATATGCCACGCCATAATGCCTGGGCTCAGGTCTTGTGGATATGAAGACTCTCTGCAAAGCTCCTGTTCTGCATGGGCATGTTTTGCATTGTGTGCCCACAGTTTCAAGTCACATTAGAAGGGGACAACCAAACCAAACCAGATGGTATTTTTTAGAGCTTTGCCCAGTGATCCACATTTAGATAAATATCTTCATTCTGGAGTTGTGCATTAGATGTTTGAGCCAAGGGAGTCATACAATCTCCTGGTCCAGAGCAGGCTCTGCCAAAATTTTCTATTAAACTGTCAGTCAGCAGACACTAGATGTCAAAAAGGACAAAGCTGCATATTTTCTTCCCTAATTTATTATTCCCCCAAATCACAAGGTGCTTCCAAATGTGTGTGCAATGAGCATTAAAAAAATTACTGAATTTGTCAATATGTGGATAAATATATCATAGAACCACTAACAAGAAAATAAATTCTTTGTATTTCAGTGATATGTAAATGTTGAAATACAAAAGCAAACAAATATTGTTCTCAGTGTGTCTTAACCATTCAAAGCTATAAATGTAAACTCTTTTAGATAAAGGATATGCTCTTTGTTCACACCTTCAATAAGGTGTTATTAGAAAGTTGTCTTAAAATAAGACAGAGGGACTGGAGAGATGGCTCAGCAGTTAAGATCACATACTGCTCTCTTACAGAGGATCCAGGTTCAATTCTCAGAGCTCTGGTACATCTGACGCTTTGGGCTCTGTGGGCACTGCATTCATCTGCACATATCCACACACAGATACACACTCAACACAATACTTAAAATAAAATTAATTATTTATTAAAATGAAGACAGAGAATTCATTCTATATTTAATGTGTCACTCAACCAAATGCTCCTAGGTTATGTGCCCCACTAGACACACAATGTCGAGGAGAACAAGGAAGTCTCCTGTTGTCTAGTAAGAATGGAAAATTTCTGTTTAAATATCAGATAAAATCAGTTTCCGTAAGTGATCATCAGGCCAGGATGGGATTGTTTCCTTTCCCCCTTCATCTTTCTCCTTGCTTCCCCTGCCCATTGCTTCCCTACCCAGTCGGATTTTCCTCATAAAAGTGCAATGATAAGAACAAAAAGGACATAGAGATAAAATTAAAGCAATTCAAGGAAGGAAAACAGTGACTTTCTTGGACAGGATGCCTTCTGAAACTATTTGGAAGACCTAGGACTTCATCCCACAACAAAACCAAGGGTCTACTGCTGTATTTACCTCCCCAGAGACGAGAACAGTGAGAAGAGCTGGAATATATAAAAGATGGTGTCATGCTGTGAGAAAAAGCCAACAGACCTTAGCTATGGGCTCACGAGGTGCCCAGCTCAGGTATAGGCAACACAAAGGGAAAAAGCATAAGACTGTGGCTTCCACACAGTCACAGAATATAATGCTTTGGCGTTTTGTTCTTTGTAATTTTTGAATCAGCAATACCTAGAGGCATCACATATCTAATAGGAACTAAATAGGCTGACACAAATTAGAGGACTCAAAGAGGCCCTAAAGAAAGGATGTCTTTTGACAGACCATATTCAAAGAGAAATGAATCTAGCACAGAAATTTCAGATGAAGAGTTTTATATACAAGAGTTAGACCAATTAGATCATGAAAAACTTGAGATTTAGGGCATGTCTACCTTTCTGCTGACAGCTGTATAGCCTACACTCACCAGACACCAACAGGAGGGCAAGGGGAGCATAAGCCAAGAGAGTTAAACTTGGCCCTGTGCTCATCGCTGCTGCCTTGCTAAAACTTCTAGACAGTTTTGCCTAGTCATTACAGAATGAAACATTAGGTGTAGAATACTGTCTGGGACTTATGATGTCTGTGTCTGTCTGTCTTTGTCTGTATTAACAGCAAAAGTTTGACAAGGCTTGTCTCTGTGATAACACTGGCCTCAGTGTTTTATTTTATTGTGTTCAAACAGTCATCCTTTCAGCAACTTCGTGAGGTCAGTAAAATTGTTCTCTCATTTATATAGAAGGCAGGGATACAAAATAGCTGGAGTTAATCAAGTTGTTGAATAGTAAGTCTGGGAACTGAAGCCAAGTTCCCAGGGCTATGGAACTCATACTTTTCATCACCAAATAATCTACAAGACAAGACTTCACAGCCTTAGGACATTGCTAAAAAAAGATAACACTTAGAACATCAAGATGCCACAAAGCTGAAATATCTCTTAAATCTAAGGAGCTTGGGAAATCAGTATCTGTACTGAAGTTTATACAGTGAAGTAACTACACATATCTCATGCAGGATGGACTAGATAAACCTTCAGAACAATCCCAGAATATAATCACATAGCAGAGAACTATGTATTATTATTATTATTAATTATTATTATTAACACTATACCTCTACCATTAGCAAGAGAACTCTGGTTCTTATTGCTCCTCTGGGAATATGGTCCAAGTGGTTAAGATGATTTATTGTTTATGTGTGTGTATGTTTGTATGTATGTATGTATGTATGTGTGTCTATGTGTGTGTGTGCCATATTTGTGCTTATGCTGTGGAGGCCAAAAGGAGGCATCACACACCCTGGAGCTGGAGTTATAGGTGGTTGTGAGCTGCACAATATGAATTCTGAGAACCAAACTCAGGTCCTCTGGGAGAACAGTCAGCACCCTTCACCACTGAGTCATCTCTTCAGTACACATACCTAAGTGCACACCTTAATGTTGATTTTCATTTCCACAATTTCCCAGAAGGTATTGAAACATGAACTATCACGTCCAGATCAACAAACACCAAAATATCATATATATATATAGTGAAAAATTTCAAAGTCCTTCCTTCTATAATTTGAGAGTGCACATGGTTGTAATCTATAGCCACCTACAGTGCATAGCACACTAGACTATCTTGCTCATGTTTACCCATAACTGAGTTCCCATTGATCCATAGTTCCTCATTCCATCTGCACACTTACTCTCTCCACACCATGATAACCACCATTCTACTTTGAACTTCTTCAAGATCACTATTTTTATATTTATATGGAATATTTTTCTTTATGTACCTGGAATATTTCATTTAGGATAATGATTTTCCAGTTCCATCAATGTTGTAATTAATGATAAGATTTTATTTTTATTTTATGGTTGAATAGCATCCCACTGTTTATGGTATATGTGCATATTATATATATAAATATATACATAAAATCACATTTTTATCCAGCTTTCACTGATGGATGCTTAGCTGGCTTTCCACTTATTGACTATGCCATATGTTGCAAAGAATACAGAATGATAGATATCTTTTTAATATATTAATTGAATTTCCTTTGGATATATATATGTATATATAAAATAACAGGATTCCTCAATTCCTTATTTTGTTCAGAAAACTCTATGTGGTTTCCCATAATGACTGTATCAACTGACATTCTTATCAAGTATGCAAGTGCTCTCTTTTGCGCCTCATCTATCCAACACTTGTGATCATCAGTCTTGTTGATAATGTTGTTCTCACTGTGGTGACATGATATCTCATTGTTTTATTTAACATTTTATCAGTGTATATTCATTGTAGAAAATTGTGGGTTTCACAATAACATGTTCCCTTAAGTATATCATCTACTTTGAACATATACACCTACCTGACATCTGTGTGTCCTCCTCCTCCTCTCACTGACTGCTAGTGGTGTTAGACATGTTCCAAGCACCTACTGTCCATTCATATACCTTCTTTTGAGAGATGTCTATTTAAATCCATTATCAACTTTTTAAGATTTTTTTCATTTCTTTTTTTTTTTTTTTTGAGACAGGGTCTCCCTGTAGCCCCAACTGTCCTGGAACTCACTATGTAGACCAGCCTGGCCACAAATTTCCAGAGAACTTCCTGCTTCTGTCTTCCAAGTGCTGGGATTAAAGTCATTATCTACTATTTAAATAAGGATATTTGAGATTTTTGATACTGAGTTTTGGATTTTCTTATGTATTCTGGATGTTACTAATCTTCAAGATGTGTAGCTTGGATATGTTTTCTCCCATATCTCTGTGTTTTGTTGATAGCGTCCCTTAATGAGGTAACCCAATTACTTTATTACTGCTTTGGTATTCAGTAGTTTGGAAACTTCCCCCCCCCACCAAAAAAACTTTGCCTATTTCAAAGTCCTGAAGCATTCATTTCTCCTATGTTCTCCAAGCATACTCATAGTTTAAGGCCTTAGATTTGGTACTGAATTCATTTTAAGCTGATTTTTATAACTGGTAATAAATAGAGATCAAGGATAATTCCTCCAAATGTAAACATGTAATTTCTCTATCATCATTCATTGAAAAGATTGTCCTTTTGATAATATGTGTGTATAGTATCTGTGTTAAAAATCAATCAGGATGTACATATGTGGGTCTGTTTCATAGAACACTCAAGATCAAAATAAAGGTGAACTTCATCACTTAGAATTAGTGAAACTACACATTTTGAACACAGTCCTCCGCCCTGCCAATGTAACAAAAACTGCAGGGAAATAAGGTTCAAAGACAGTTTGAGGCAAGAATTTGTACAAACTATCCCCACCTCTGACTCTAAATATATGTTCAGTAGTCCCCAAAGGCACCCATGATTTATAGGTAGTTATTAGCAGTTTCAAAGGTCACTGAGAATGGACCTTTTCCTTATAATCATTACTTACACCACTAAGAGCTGAAACCACAGGATTTTGACTACTGGTCAAAAGAATGGGATCTGAGTCATATTTCTGGTT
This sequence comes from Nannospalax galili, assembly GCF_000622305.1. Taxonomy (NCBI): domain Eukaryota; kingdom Metazoa; phylum Chordata; class Mammalia; order Rodentia; family Spalacidae; genus Nannospalax; species Nannospalax galili. Next base: position 459,423 of record NW_008328003.1, read on the forward strand.
CTGAGTAGAGAAATGGCATTCCTAAACTTCCCCAAAGTTCCTAATACAATCACTAACTCGCTGAAAGCTTTCTAGTAAAGAACAAGGCTAGATCATTGTCCCCTCTCCTAGGAGTTAATCATAAGGAGCCCGTCAATCACCTGGACAAGAATCCACCCCTCAGAAAACACTGTCTTTTCTAGACGCTTTAGGAGTAGCATAAAACCTTCCTAAAATGCAGGCTGGCACATGGTCCCTTTGGCCATTGTCCACTCTCATCCACTGTGAAAGCTTTACTTCAGTCTGTAATAAACTCTGACTGTCTTTTGCACTATGCTCGGAGCGGTTCATTTTAACTCTTTCAGCGGACGGTGCCAGACCAGGGAGCTGAAGGCAGACCAGAACAAGATTCTAGTGATAAAATAAAGAGGACGCTGTCATCTTCAAACTTATAGCATGACCCTAGTATTTTTTAAGCCATTTTCAGGTATTATTCCATAAGTTGTAAGGTATTTTATGAGAAATAGATGCTAACTTTTTAACATTACATGTTGAAATATGGTATATTTGTTTTCATTTGTCATGATCAATTCTGTTCATAAATTTTCTAAGCATAATTTTTGGAAAGATTTTTAAGGAGAAGAGAAGCTTTCATGGGCAATTTTTGTTATTATGTTTAACTGCTTAAAAGTATATTTCCTATTCTTAAACAATTTGATTATAAAGTGAATCAATATAGTTTTTTCATGTTGTTTACACTTAGATTTCATTGAGTTTTATGAATCTATAGGTTTCTTATTTATGTTAACTGTGAACATTTTCTAACCATCATTTTCTAATACTTTTCCTTCCCTGGTTCTTGACAGACTTCAATTTCACATATACTGGAAGATTAATATTTTCCTTTAGCTAAATGATATACTGTTCAATTTTAAAAATACTTTTTTTAGCATGTTTATTGTGGGCAGTTTCTATTTTATTTCTTCAATTCTATTAAGTAACTTTTGTCAATCGTGATATAATATGTGCCAACAGTATGTTAAGGAAAGAAGGTTTTATTTGGGCTCACAGTTCAGAGAAGTATAGTAACTGTGGCAGGGAAGGCATGGGTGTGTGAATGTGAAGCCGCTGGTCTTCAGTTAGGAAGCAGATAATGAATTGCTGGTGCCCAGCTGTCATTCCCATTTTTATTCAGACCAGGACCCCATCCATACAATGGTACCACTTACATACAGTCTAGGTCATCCCTTCCTTAGTTAAACTCTTTGAAAACACCTTGACAAACCTACCAAGAGGTTTGAATCCTAAGTGATTGTAAAGTCCATCATGTTGACAATCAAAATGAACCTTCAAGGTAATAAATTCTTCTGAAGTCTGTAACCCATTATTAATTAAAGTTTATTTGTGTACTTGGGAACTAGCTCAGTCAGTAAAGTGCTTACCACACAAGCATGAGGACCTGAGTTCGATCACAAGAACCTATGTAAAAAGCAAGGTTTGTAATCCCAGAACTGAGAAGGCGGAGTTAAGCAGATACCTGGCTCAATAGTCAGCCAGTCCAGCCTAATTGGCAAGTTCCAGGTCAGTGAGAGACTTTGTACAAAAAACAAGCTAAATAGCTCCCAAGGAACAACCCCAGAGGTAGGCCTGTGGCCTCTACAAGCACCTGTACCTGCACACACACACACACACACACACACACACACACGCACAAGCAAAAAACTTACTTGCAGAAGTTAAATTTGGTTTTCTTTTAAATGAGTCACATGTTTTTACTTAACATCCAATTTCACCCTCCTAAATGTATTTTTCACATTTTTTTTTACTTTTTGTTTGTCAGGCAAGATGGGAATGTGATCCCTGTTATTCTACCTTTACCCAAAGCAGAAATTACATTATTCAGTTTTCACTAGAATGCATATGATCTTAGTTCCCTTCCTAAAAGTATATAGGGGGAATTCTCTCTTCTGGCTCCTGCTTATATAATTAAATTAATTTGAAAGATTTACATTTTAATATTCTAGAACAGTGGGGATAAATATAAAAGCATAAGATTTTAAATCAAAATGCCCCTAAGTGATAGGGTAAGATGGGGTAAGAGGTTAACAAAGTTATACTAAAATATATCTGAAGAAATAAATAAAAGAACAAAGAAATATTGAAAAGAAAAAAGAGAATGGAGATTACTCACTCTAATTAAATACTAAAATGTAATATAAGAATAGACAGATCAATGAAATAAACCAAAACGTTCAGAACAATGCTATTCTAATAAAGCAACAATTTAAATACAGGACAAGGTTAATATGTCATGAATTGGTAAAGTATAATCACTTACACTGAAACTGAAAATTAAAAATGATAGAACCACAGTTATATCTCATACCACTTAATAAAAATAGATCCCAGAAAGAATTAGATAGTTACACAAAAAATATATTTAAATGAACACATAGAAAGTAATGTGACTGCCAACATAGGAGAATAAATTTCTAACTGGGAAATCAGATATGAAATGCATAAACAAATGTTCATTTCTCTTTTTTTTATTTTTTAGAAGAAGCATTTCATTACAGCTTTAACATACTCAATAACAGTTTCCAGAGCAAAGATACATCTCTTTCAAAAGTGGCTATAAAATTTTTAGGTTCACTGTTGAATTAATATAGTTATACAATATTGAACTCAGTATAAACCCTGTAAGACATAAAATTGAGTGATATTTTAACCTTTAGAAAAATCTCCATTTCATTTTAAAATATACTGTTTCTTACAGAAAGACACATTGTTTTTTCTAATAAAACTGTGATGTTGGCACATGTGTCTCTAATCTGTATGTATCTGATTATTACAGTCATAATCGATTGCACTTGGATCTTTGGCACCTGTGTGTGTCTATAAAGTCATTGGGTAGATTTCAATGCTAATGTTTATCACCTCTACTAATTAATGTGATGTAAGTTTTTATGCTTCCTTCTCAAATATAATTCATTTTTAAAAAAATTTGTTGATTATTTTTGAGTGTGTATATCACAAAGAACATCCCAAACCATCTTATTCATCTATACATCCACTTCCCAGATGACACCCTCCCATAGCCTCCCCCCACACACACTAGAGCCCTTATACTCTGTCATTCCTGCTACTGTCCACTGTGTTGTCAGCACCCTGCATTGTTCCCCACTATTTGTCCATCTGGTGAATCTAGTCAGCCATCTAGAGGTATTTGTTTTAGGAAGACCAGCTGTTCCTCATCTAGCAGCAATCAGTTGTCAATATTCCTTTTGATAAGATTGAGGTCTGCTGTTCATTTTCCCAGTTCTATGCTGGGTTACTGTCTGGGAGTCTTTTGGGCCACCCTGGCCAACAACTCAAAAGAAGGTATCTCCTATCTGGCATTGTTGCTTGTTATGTAGCCCTTAGCTATATATATGGACTCTTAAAAAATTATATTGGCCCCTTTAATCTTTGGTGATACTTTCCTTTTGGGTGTTTAAGGCCATACACTGGCCCAGATAAACTATTTTATTTTTACTCTTAAGGCAGTTTGAGGATCTGTTCCTCAGGAGTCACATGGGCTTGGGAGGAGCCCATGGCTCCTTTCTTTTTTACCAGTTCCACCTATGGTCAAAGGTCCTGCTCGACCATGGCTGGCTTTGCTTGGAAGCATGAAGGAAATATTTCCTGTGTTGACCCTCCTCTTTGTAGACTGGACACTGGTTCAAGTCCATCTCGTGGGGTCTCCACAGCCTCCTTGATCAAGAGGACAGGTGACCCACCACAATTACAGGACATCCTGAGAGATGCTCATAATCCCCTGGAACTAGTTGACCTAGGAGGGCAAGGAGCAAAAACTGTCCTTTATGTCCCTCTGACCAAATTAGTATAGGCTTCAATGTCTATTAAACATCCAAGAAGGTTAGTTGTACCTGTCTGGTACTTTTAATTACTGTAGATAAATCTTGGGCAAAGACCAATTGTTCTCAGATAAACCTTACCAAGACATATATTTCTTGATCTGGTATGTATAATTTGTCAGCAGGTTATTGGACTAATATGGTTCCCTCTGGCTTTTAAAACTAGCTAGGCATTATTTATCTCTCGCATTGTCTAACCCCTCCATCATGGTTTCCCCAATCAAGGTGCCCCATTTTTCCCCTTTCTCCCTTAATAATCCCCTTCTCCTATAGTCCTACCTCTCTTGAGCTCTTTCTTTCAATTAATGTCTTTCAAGTTTGGCTAATTATTTGGACTTTACATTTTAAAAACTTTGACAATGCTGTCATTTAGCAATTTAATTTCACATTTTCTAATTATATTTAAATAAACATAGTGATCATAATATAGTGTTAAATTAAAAGAATGAAATATGCATGTGCTACCTGATGCTGAATTTAATAGCTAAATACACCTATGCTTAGACTGTTGCTGACTCTAGAACATGAGCATATGGCTGAGTTTTGTGAAACAATTTTATATTTATGATCATAAAGTGATTTAACATTCCTCATTCTTTCATCTGTTGCTCAAATGATAATTCTGATGGAGACTGAAACAAACCCTCCCCAGATCCTGGCAGCCAGTTTGGAATGACATATACTCGCTAATAAACTCAGAGGCCAAGAGAATGTCTCTTTCTCTCTGTATCTGTCACTATGAAGTTTAAATCCCTCTGCTCATAGTCAGGCAATTTCAACGTTAAGTTCTTAAATCTGGATGAGGAGGCTGGGGGAGAACTGGACACTTTTCTATGGACACATTTTCTTCATTATGAGAGTTCCCTTACAGCTACTGTTTCATGGTGACCTTGAAAGGAAGCTCCCTGAAGAGCTGGAAGTTGAGAAGTTATTTCATTGCTCAAGGGAACATGTGAACCCATTGCTGTGAGTTTGAAATGAGGAGAGACACCATAAAAGAAGTCACATGTATCTCTAGAGAGATATCTACCAACTTCATGTGGTTTTTAAAAGCACATACTTTCGGCTAGAGAGTTGCTCAGCGGTAACACTTGCTACTCCTACAGAGGACTGAGGTTCAATTCCCAGCACCTACCTGAAGCAGCTCACAAACTGCCTATACATCCAGTTCCAGGGAATCCAATGCACTCTTCTGGTTGCCATGGTCATCAAATACACATGGTGCACACACATGCACACTCTTAAAGTCAAATCAAATCAAATAATAAAATAAGTTAACAAACTTTTAAAACTATATGTCATATATGTCATACAGAATGGCTAAATGGTTGAATAGACACTGAAAGAGACAAGGTCTTTGCCTAATTTCTATTTCAGAGCTTTCTAGCCCTCATTTGACTGATCCATACCTTTGGGGATTCTTTTTTAAGTTACTTCCACAGGTCACAAATTCCAGAGATACTACTTCATCCCTCTGACATAGACTCACAAAGGAAGCAACAGACAGATGTTTTTGATGTTCTCTGGACAAGGATTAGCCAACAAAATAAAGAAAGACATACGTGCAGCCAGGGCTTTGCATTCAACATGCCCAGAATCCACTTTGGTCTAACCCATACAAATATGCCTGATGGCTATTCAGTCTAAGATATACAAGTTCTCAGAGGTAATAATTTTATCTATAGATACAAAGATATACCATAAACCAGATGTAGCCTCAGGTCTTAGATCAAGATTTTCTTTTTATGATATTTATCAATTTTATTTTCCTGTGTATGAGTGAATTGCCTCATGTGTGTAATTGCATCCATGTTGTGCAATGCCCATGGAGGTCAGAAGAGGGAGGACATCAGATTCCTATGGAACTGGGGTTGCAGATGGTTGTTAGCCATCATGTGGCCTGGGAATCAAACCTGTGTCCTCTTCAAGAGTAATCAGTACTCTTACCTGCTGAAGCATTTCACCAGCTTGAACAATTTTCTTAAATTCTTCAGATAAAGCCAATGAAGAGCTATGGGTGCAATCCAAAGAATTACATCAACTGTTGCCAATTTGGAGATCAAATACTTCCCCACAGAATTTAATTCCTACTTTTCCCCTGCATACAACTGTCACTTTCAATTACCTCTGAGCCCCATTCCCACATTTTTCCTCTTATTTCTCATGTACATGCCTATGAACACACTCTACCCATATTCTTCTTAGTTACATGGTATTTGTATAGTATCCAAGCTCTGGATTTGGAACTAAATATAGTAATTCAAAGCTTATAAAATCTGTGCTGGATAGCTTCAGTTGTCAGCTTCAGTTGGGTGGAGGTGCCTCAACAGAGGAATTTTCTACTTTGGATTTGCCTATGGCCATGTCTGTGAAGCATTTCCTTGATTGTTGAATGGCGTGGGATGACCCAGCAAAGTGGGGGTGGTACCACCCCTGGGCAGGTAGTCCTCTGCTATATAAGAAAGCAGGCTGAGCACAGGCCAGAGGAGCAAGGCAGTAAGCAGTGCTCCTCCATGGTTTGTGCTCCAGGTTTCTACCCTGAATTCCTGCCTTGGCTTCCCTTGATGATGGGCTATGAGCTGTAAGCCAAGTAAAACCACTTTCCTACCCAAGTTCGTTTTGGTCACTGGGTTTCTATCACAGCAATAGAAACTAGAAAAGCTTCTGTAAAACATGTCTGGCAATTTGCAGAAGATTTGTAAGTTGAGATCCAAGGGCTTCTGGGTTCCTAGCAGTTGTCCAGTTGTCGCAGTGGGAATGTGTATAGGCCAGGAGAGAGTAATGGATGAAAACTCTGCCAGTTCAAGACTTTCAAATACTACTCCCCATCCCGAGTTGAGAATCTCTTGGCAGGTGATAGATGCTAAGGGAAGGAGAGTAGCTATTCCTTGGTGGTTGCCCATGCTGCACTGGATGACCTCACATATGGGCATCACTAACTGGAATCAGAAGGTAATTTAAAAAAAAAAAAAAAAAAAAAAAAAAAAAAAAAAAAGTCTTAAAATCCATGCATTCCGACAGCTACATTTCAGCCACTTTAGGGCTCACATCTACTCTGCTTAGCTAGTTAGATCCTCCACATCCTGCCCCTGCCCCTGCCTTGAGCCTAGGCCACCTCCTCATCTAAGAGCTATGAACTAGCCTACCAGAACCCAGCAACTGAATCCTCATAAATTTGAATTGGGCCCAAACCCCATCACCCTGCTGGAAAGGTCTTGATTTTCCAACTTGGAACCATCTTGTCCTGCCAATTAAAAAAAAAAAAAAATCAAAAGTGAGAACCTGAAGTACAGACCAAGTAACTATTCATATCTGATCCAAAAGTAACAAAGATGCATTGACAATATAAACAGAAACAAACTTTAACCATACAAAGGCTAGCTAAAATTCCTATTAGACAAACAGCCAACAAAAGAAATCTGTATGCCCAGATAACAATGCAAAAACATAAATAATATGAAAAATCAAGATAATATGTCCCCATCAAAACCCACCAGTCCTACAGAAGTGTTCTACAATGACAACTACCCACAGGAACCTAGAACATGGAATTTAAAAGAACAATCATAAACATGATCGAAGAATTCAATGAATTTAAAGAACACAACAACAAAGAAAGAGGATAGGAATAAATTACTGTCTGAAGTTCAAGAAAGTAAGAACATATGGCTGAATGAAATGACAAAATCAAGTCCGGACTTGAAAAGTAAATTCACAAAAGACACAGCAGTATTGAAAATAACTCAAGCTGAAATGAAGACAGAATTGAAAAACTCAATAAACTAATTGCAAATGAAAGGAGTAAATCATTGACTAGATATAAAATAGGACTATAGAAGAAAACGTCCTTAATTAAGGAAAGACATACCTATACAGATACAAGCACACAGAACACCAATTAAGACCACAACAGAAACTCTTCAAACCATAGCACAGTAAAAACACTAATGTATAGAAAATGAGAGGTGACTAAAAGCTTCAAAAGAAAAACAAGTCAAATATGAAGAAAAACCCATCAGAATTACAATTGACTTTTCAATGCAAATTATAAAAGCCAGAAGGGCCTGGGTTAAAGTATTCCAAGTTCTAAATTACCAAAGATGCCAACCCAGAATAATTTAACCCACAAAGCTGTTAATCATAGACAAAGGGGAAAGGAAAGTGTTCAGTGACACAAATAAGCTGAAAGAATTCATGTTCACCGAAACAACCCTAAAAAGAATACTTGAAGTAATATAAAGGATAGAAGAAAGAAATGAGCATTTTCAAGAAATGCTTACAGAAAGAAAAAAAATGAGATTATAAATTAAGAAAAACAAAACATAAAACTAAAACAATCCAGAAAATAAAATGACAGTAACCAATACACATCTTTCAATGATAACTAAGCATGAAAGATGATAACTATCTAATGTAGTTGAATGGATTAAGAAAAAATACCCATTTGTTCTCTACAAGAAACTCATTTTATCTGTACAGATAAGAATCATCTTAGGGTGAAAAGATAGAAAAAATGTTCCAAGCAAATGGTACTAAGAAATAAGCAGGAGTTGCTATTCTGACAAAATAGACTACAAGCTAAAATTAATCAGAAGAGATAACAAATGTCACTACATTTTGATCAAGGGAACAAGAGGCCACAGATTTCTTATTCCTGATGAGGACACCTGCTTCAAACCTCTGCCTCCCAAGGCTCAGAGATCATTTTAGAAGAGGAGATGGAAAGATTTTAAGAGGCAGAGGGGCTGGATGACCACAAGGAAGTAGTCTTCCAGACAGTTGGCCAGTTATACATATGAACACATAGCAAGGATGACAGCATGCACAGCAATGGTGTATGCACACATCAGATACAAGCTCAAGCCAGGAAAATCCTTGCATAGACATGGGGAAGTGGGCAAGAAATCCCAGCCCAACCTGAAGAACTTTTGGCAATTTATGGCTGCTAGGACAGGGAATGAGAGTGTCTTATGGAGATGGGAGTATCTTATGGTGGGCCCAGTGAATAGACCTACACTGAAGGACATTTGTGGACACAAATCAGACTCTAAAGTCCATGTTAAATATATAAGAAAGCATATGAAATTGATCAGGTGATAGTGCTGGGATAAGGGAAGGGATGTTAATACTATCAAACTATATTTTATTAAAATCACAAAAATTCAGTGAACAAAAATCACAAATAAAATCAATCAATCAATCAATAAAAGAAACAAAATCTATTTGTTGCCTGCAAGAAACTGATCTTACCTTCAAGAATAAGAACCACCTTAGGGTGAGAGGTTGGGAAAAAAATACACCAAGCAAATGGCATCAAGAAAAACCAAGTGTTGCAATTCTAATATCTGACAAAATAGAAGTCAAGTTAAAATTAATCAGAAGAGATAAAGAAAGCCACTGTAGTCAGATCAAAAGAACAATTGACCAAGAAGACATAACAGTCATGAAAGAAGTAAAAGTAGTCCTAGACCCAGTGAAAAAAAAAATAAACCAATACAAAAAACGATCTGGGACACATTATAAGCAATCCTAAGAGGGAAATGTATAACTCTAAGTGCCTACATTAAAAAAAATAATAAATAAAAATAAATAAATAAAAAATAAAAAAACAGAAACAGCACAAATAAATAACATAATGGCACAACTTAGGAATTTGGAAAAGCAAGAGCAAACCAGACCCAAACCCAACAAATGAGAAGAAATAACTAAAATTAGAGAAAAAAATCAACGACATAGAAACAAAAACAAAAACAAAACAAAACAATGCAAGGAGTCAATGTATCAGAGGTTGTTCTTTAGAAAGATAGACAGACCCTTAGCCCAGCTAACCAAAATAAAAAGCAAATCCAATCAGAGATGAAAGTGGGAACATTACAACAGACATCAAAAAGCTCCAAATCATTATAAAGGAATACTTTCAAAACCTAAACTCTGTCAAAGTAGAAAATCTAAAAGAAATGGATGAAATTCTAATTCAATGGATCCACCAAAGTTAAAACAAGAAAAGATCAATAGTTTAAACAACCTCATGAGGAATAAGGAAATTAAAACAGTAATACAAATCCTCCCAACTAAAAAAAAACCAAGAGGGTGGGTTTCGACCTCTGGCTCTGATCTCAGCAGACTGCCAGAGAGTGCTGAGTTCTGGCTTCCCTCTGGCAGAGGAGCTGAGAATGCAGGGGACTGCCTGAGAGCCCCTGGATCCTGCCTCCTCCTGGTGGTGAGCTTCCCCTAATTGAGCCATACCCATCCCCCTACCTGGGATTTCATGAGGACCCTTCCAAGGCCCCAGGGAAAACCTGGCTTTGGTAGGCTAAGGCTGAGATCCTAGCAGACAGCCTGAGAGGGTGGGTGGACTGACAGAGAGTGCCTAGTTCTGGCCTCCCTCTGGCCTCCCTGTGGCAGAAAGGCTGAGAATGCAGGGGACTGCCTGAGAGTCCCTGGATCCTGCCTCCATGGGGTGGTGAGCTTCTCCTGAAACCTCTTTCAAGGCCCCAGGGCAGATCTGGCTTTGCTAGGCTAAGGCTGAAATCCTAGCAGACAGCCTGAGGTGGTGGGTTTCAACTTCTATTGATTTGGTGGCTCTGATCTCAGCAGAATACCAGAGAGTACCAAGTTCTGGCACCCCTCTGGCCTTCCTCTGGTATAGGGGTTGATTCTAACCACTCCAACAGCTATCAAAATACCTGAAAGCAAATCCTGAGTCTATCACTCTAGAGTCCAGCCTTGCAAGACAAAAAAAAAAAAGAGGAACCCAAAGGAGGGATGCTTTTGGAAGCCCTTGTCAAGAAACTCCAGTGGACTCTCATATGAACATTTGAAAATTGCCCTGTTCTGACTTTTTTCTAGTTCCCTGTCTAGATCTTTCAATGCTAATTACTCTTGCCTTTACTTCTCCTTTACATTACCTCTTCAGGATTGGGAGTCTTTTAAATAGACCCACTGAAGGGGTACTCCAATTGCCTCACCCTGCGATCCTGTTCAGCATGGAAGAACCCAGAGTGGTTTGGGCCCCTATTCCCTATTAGCATTTTGGGTAACCTCTTCAGAAGATGGTGTGATAAGAATAGGAGGTAGGAATTGGCTAGGCAGTTAGGGTAAAAAGACCCCCCAAATGTAGACAATTTCTTGCCTAAAACTCACAGTGTCCTTGAGCCTCTTAGCAACATGCTCCATTCCAAAGGCCAAAAATGTCAAAGATATTTGGGAACTTTTATCTAGTCCTTTAGAGGTTTTAGGGTTACATCTTCAGCACAGGGATTGTTATAGTAGCCAAAAGCCCCATAAAAAAATCAAAGAAGAAAGAAAGAATACATGAAGTTATTAGAAAAAAGTGATGAGGAGATGAGAGGAGTTGGAGGAGAGAGAGTGAGCAGGGATTTTGATAGATAAAGTAGCCTATGTATGAATCTGGTTGATCCAGAGAAAAACCAGGACACAGATAAAACTCCATCAGAATAGATTTTATTAGCAAAAGAACACATGGGACAGATTCCCTTCCCTGAAGGGGAAATGTCTGCCCAGGTCATGAGCTGGGGTATTTTAAAGGGGGAGGCTACTGGGAGGTGCAGAAGGCAGGAAGATATTTTTTTTTTTTAAGTTGGGCAGGGGGAAGTGGGAAAGCGGGACCGTTAAAACTTGCCCTCTTTAGAAATCAAAGGGGAAGCCTGCTGTGTTGGCTAAACAGTGGAGAAAAGTCTTCTTCTCTTGACTTGAAAGACCAAGGTGCTTATCATCTGGGTTCCTCTTTTCTCAGGGGCTTGTGAGGTCTTCTGTGAGGCCCTGTTGGTGAGGAGGCAGGGTTATCTGAACCTTAACAGATTTGATCAAAACACCTTATATGCATGTATGAAATTCCCAATAAATTATTTATTTAAAAAGATAAGAAAAGAAAATTTAAAAAAAACCCTAGGCCCAGATGAATTCACAATGAAATTTTACCAGACCTTAAGAGATCTGAGAATCAACACTACTTAAATTATTCAAAAAGATAGAAATAGAGCGAGAACTTCCAAACTCTATAATGCCACTGTTACTATAATACCCAAACCCTGGAAAGTCACAACATAAAAGTGAAAACACTAGGCCCATATCCGTAATGATCATAGATGCAGAAGTTCTCAACAGAATAGTTACAAACTTCATAGAGACACAAATGAAAAAGATCATCCACCATGATCAGGTAGGCCTTATTCCAGAAATGCAGGGATGTTTCAATATAGGTAAGTAACACATTTAATGAATTATGTAAATGGACTTAAAGAAAAAAATCACATGATCATCTCAATAGATGCAGAAAAGATCTTTGACAAAATCCAACATTCATTTGTGATAAAATGTCCTAGAGAGAATTGGACTGGAGAGAACATATCTGAACATAATTAAACTACATAAAACGAACCCATGGCCAACATCACTCTAAATGGAGAAAAACTGGAAACACTCCCATAAAATCAAGAACCAGACAAGGGTGTCCACTATCCCCACCACTCCTCAATATAGTGCTTGAAACTCTTGGTAGAGAAAAAATTGACAAGAGAACAAATTAAAGGAAATTGGAGAAGGAGAGGCCAAATTATCACTATTTGCAGATGATATATTATACATAAGATATTCCAAAAAATTCTACCAGAAAACTTGTATAAATGAACAGTACTTTCATGAAGGTGGTAGATTGCTTATTCTGTGTCCCAGATGTTTTGTTATGCTGTTACCTTTTTCAAAAATTAGGTCTAGGAATACTTTTATTTCTTTCATGATTTCTTCTTTGACCCATACCTCCTTCAGTAGTGTGTTTAATCTTCATTGGAAATTGGAGAAAGAGAGGCCAAATTATCACTATTTGCAGATGATATATTATACATAAGAGATTCCAAAAAATTCTACCAGAAAACTTGTATAAATGAACAATACTTTCAGGAAGGTGGTAGATTGCTTATTCTGTGTCCCAGATGTTTTGTTATGCTGTTACCTTTTTCAAAAATTAGGTCTAGGAATACTTTTATTTCTTTCATGATTTCTTATTTGATCCATACCTCCTTCAGTAGTGTGTTTAATCCTCATGAGTTCATGTAGTTAGTAAAGATTCTTTTGTTGTTGCTCTTGTTTTATTGCATTGATGTCTGATATAATACATTACTAAACCAATTTATAAAACTCAGAAGCCTTTCTATATAGCTATAGCAGGCAATCAGAGAATGAATTCATGGAAACACTCCCATTCACAATTGCCTCAGAAATTATCTAGGACTAAATCTGCGGCTAGAGAGATGGATCAGCAGTTAGTAACACTGACTGTTCTTGCAGAAGACCTGGGTTTGAATCCCAGTACCCACATGGCAGCTAACAACTGGTGTAACTCCAGTTCCAGGTAATCTCACAGCCTCTTCTGTCCTCCACGGGCATTGCACAACATGGGTGCACCTACCT
>NW_008328003.1:472776-473866 GCF_000622305.1 Nannospalax galili
CAATGAAAATTTTAAATTCTTGAAGAAGGAGACTGAGGAAGACAGAAGTGGTTGGAAAGACCTCCTGTAGTCATGAATGGTTCAAATTAAAATTGTGAAAATGACTATCCTACTGAAAGAAATTTATAAGTTTAGTGCAATCTCAATCAAAACCTCCATGATAGCCTTCACAGAACTGGGGAAAAAAATCCTAAAATTCATATGGAAAAACAGAAGTCCCTGGAAAGCCAAAGCAATCCTGAGCACAAAGAGCAAGATGGAGGGATTACCATACCAGATCTCAAACTATATTATAGAGCTATAGTTACTAAAACTATGAGGCACTGACACAAAATCAGACATGTAGATCAACAGGACATAATTGCAGAGCCAAACATGAATGCATGCAATTTTAGTCACGTGATATTTGACAAAGGTGCCAAGAACACACACTGGAGGAAAGACAGCATCTTCAACAAATATTGCTAACAAAACTGGATCTCCACCTATAGAAGGATGAAACTAGAGCCTTATCTCTCACCCTGCACAAAACTCACTCCAAATAGATCAAAGACCTCAATGTAAAACCTGAAACTCTGAAACTGTTAGAAGAACACATAGGTAATACCTTACAAGGCATCGGTGTAGGAAAGGACGCTCTAAATCAGACATCAGTTGTTCAGGAATTGAGGTCAACAACTGACAAATGGGACCTCATTAAACTAAAAGTCTTCTGTACAGCAAAGGAAACAACCAATAGAGTGAAGAGGAAGTCCACAGAGTGAGAGAAAGTATTCATCAGCTGCATATATGACAGAATATTAACAACCAAAACATATAAAGAACTTAAAAAACAAAGAAGCAAGAAAATACTGACTCAGTTAAAAGATGGTCTATGGATCTGAAAAGGGAGTTTTCAAAAGAAGAAATAAAAATGACTAAGAAGCATCTTCAAATGTGTTCAACATCCCTAGCAATTATGGAAATGCAAACCAAAACCACTTGAAGATTTCATCTAATCCCAGTCAGTATGACTAAAATTAAGAGAGCAAATAATTCCAACATAGTGAGTTCCAGGTTAGCTGGGGCTACAGGGAGACCCTGTCTCAAA
>NW_008328003.1:473903-513585 GCF_000622305.1 Nannospalax galili
AAACAAAAAACAAAAAAACAAAAGGCAATGACTGTTCTTACAGAAGATCCTGGTTTGAATTCTAGCACCTACATGGTGGCTAAAAACTGTCCCTAACTCCAGTTCCAGGGAATCCAACACCCTCTTCTGACCTCTAAGAGGTAGACACTGCACAATGAGTACACCTTACATATATGCAAGCATAACACTCATACACATAAAATAAAAATAAATTTAAAAGTTTAGAAAAAGCTGGGCATGGTGGCACACGCCTTTAGTACCAGCACTGGGAAGACAGAGGCAGGTGGATCTCTGTGAGTGTGAGGCCAGCCTGGTCTCCATAGTGAATTCAGGCCACCTGTGGCTACAGGGAGACCCTGTCTCAAAAAGAACCCCTACCCCCATAAAAGGAAAAAAAATTGTAAAACTGAAAGGAGAGAGAGAGAGAGAGAGAGAGAGAGAGAGAGAACAAATGACTCCAAATGCTGGCATGAATGTGGGGAAACGGAAGGTGAGACTGAAAACAACCACTGTGGAAATCACTATGGCGAGCTCTTGAAAAACTAAAAAATAAATCTACCGTGTGATTTGGTTGGTCTTCTGTAAGGGAGTGATGCTATATAGGTTGATGAGGCTCCAGTGGATGAAATCACACTGAGTGACATCTGGGGACACAAAATTGACAGGATAGGCCTTAACATATATGACAGAATGCATAAAATCCACGAGGGGAGATATGGGGGGTGTAGACAGGGGATGGATCTAAATATGATTAAGACATATGAAATGCACAAAAAAATTCAGTTTAAAATGTAGAAAAGAAAAACAGGAGCCAGGCATGGTGGCACATGCCTTTAAACCCAGCACTCAGGAGTCAGAGTCAGGTGAATCTCTGTGAGATTGAGGCCAACCTGGTCTGCAAAGTTAGTACAAGCCAGCTGGGGTTACAGGGAGATCCTGTCCAAAAGAGAAAACAAAAACAACAAAAACAAAAACACAAGACATGAAGGACATGGAAATGGGAGTGAGATGTGTTGAAGCTGGAGCTCTGTGGTAGTTGGTAGGAGGGGCGGAGAGTAGCTCTGACCATAACACGTTATATTCATGAACAAAATTTTCAAAGGGTGAACAAGAAGTTATTTCATTGTCCCCCAGATAAAATAATTTGGTTCTGCTGATTCCAACCAAATATAATATATATTTTGATGGTCTTTTATGAATTAAGACATATGACTAATAAAAATAGATGTATAATATAGCCCTTATCTAAAAAATTCATATAACTCAGAGACACACCAAAGAGAACTCTGAAAATATTAAGGGAATGGGAAGCCTTTGTTTCTTAGAAATGTAAGCAGAAGGCCTAAAAAAATATCAAAACCTGGGGAAATACTCATAAGTTATAAGATATAAACAAGTGAAAACCTTCACAGAAAACAATCCAGAAAGAGGGGGAAAGATACTATGGGAAATTCCTGATTTCTGTCAGCAGGAAAGAGTGACAGGAATAGATGCATCCGAGGCACACCATATTTCCCAACTGACTTTAGTAAGAGCAAGGGAAGGAGGAAATGAGTGGGATTATCCTTCCTCCAGGAGCATACCAATGGTGCTTCTTCAAATCAGTAGAACATAAGCTAAAGTCTCTAAACAGCTACTTTAGAGTAGAGGTTATTATGGGATCCCTTTGAAGACTTGAGATGCCTATGCTCACCTGTTTGACTTTCTGTTCATGGAAAATGAAAGGGCTTATTTGTGAAGATGCTCACTTTCTCAGAAGTGGCATTTTATTTGAAATGCTAGGACAAATCTCTCCCTAGGTGAGAATCAGCCAAAGTAAGAACTAAATAGATCACTTTAACACCCAACATGAGCAAATGGAAAGCTTAAAAGCAAAACAGAACTCTACAAAGCCTGTGTGAATAATTTATGAACAGCGTAAATTGGAAGAATGCAGCATTACCAAATAGGAAAAAGGAAAAGGGATTTCAGAGAAAGAAAAACATGAAACAAAAGAAGAGTGTTGCAAATACCATTACAACTCAGTAATGACTGAAATTTAAAACTTGATGGTACTGTCATGGAGTATGTAGCATAACCCACACTCTCATACATTGTTAATGGAGATGGGAATGTAAAATGCCACAGCTACAATGGAAAAAGCATTGTCAGTTTCACTGAAACTTAAACATGTTGTTTTATTGTTACTGGACTTAGAGCCACAACCTGTGCTCCAACAAGATAGAGACACTTGTCCTCCATAAGTCAGTTAAAACAACCAAATTAAAGTGAAAAATGTTGAGGGGGCAGTTATTCACTGTAGGCACACTGGGAAGAGGGAAAAAGAGTTTCAGTGACCTCCACCCCACAAGTCCATGTTGGGGTTCTGAAGTGACAGATTAAATTACAGTAGAAGCCCAGAGTTACACATTATCTAAGGAGTCCCAGTCAAGATGTGGTCCCACCCACCATCCATCCATCACTGTATCTTTTGTTACATGGTCTAAGAAGTTGTAAATCTCTTTCCCAGAGAAAAGTTTTCCTTCTGTCTGACACAGGCTTTTGGTATTCCTCTTCTCTCAGCATGAGATCCCTGGGAAGATTTCACTTTCTTTGGGCCCATGCTTTTAATAATCTGAGAGTCAAAGTAAGGTGTCTCTGTAGATTATCTTCATGCTGCCAAGACAGTTACAATATGACTTGCCAATTCCAATTTCTTACCATAAATAAAATAAGAAATTACCACAAAAAGATGAACATAAAGCTATATTTGGTAATGGGTTTTTGTTTACTTTCTTATTGTTTGGTTGGTTGTTGTTGTTGCTTTGTTTTTCAGGGATAGGGACTGAACCCAGGACTTTGCACACGCTAGGTAAATACTATACACAGATACTATAGCTATATCCCCAGCCTGTACAATAGTTTTCCATACAATGTTCCAAGCTGCAATCAAGCCAAATATCTTTCAATAAGTGAATGAAAGAATTGTGACATACTGTACCATGTATCACTACCCAGTAGCAAAAATTTGTAAATAACTACAATTACCTGGATGAATCTCATAAATGATACAGTAAATAAAAGCCAGACACAAATAATCAGGTTGTATGACTGGTTTCATATAATTCCTAAGTACACAAAACTAATTTGTGATTTTAACAAATCAGAATAGTGGTTATAGAGATGACTCAGCGGTTATGAGCACTGGCTGCTCTCACATAGGACCAAGGCTCAGTTCCTAACATCCACATTGCAGCTAACAACCATCTGTAATTCCATTTCCAAGGTATCTGACACTCCCTTCTGACCTCCCTGGGCACTGCATACACATTGTGCATCTACATTCAAGTAAGCAAAACACACATGCTCATAAAATTAAAAAATAAATGAATCAAAATGCCAGTAGTGCTCATACACACCTTTAATTCCAGCACTCAGGAGACAGAGGCAGGAGGATCTCTGCAAGATCAAGGCCAGCCTGGTCAACATAGCAAGTTCTAGGCCAGGTGAGGTTACAGGAACACCCTGTCCCCAAAACACCAAAAAATAAAAATAAACAATTAAAAAAATAAATGAATCAAAAATAAAATATAAGAATAAATGTTATATCTAGGATAGAACAAAATTAAACTAGGAATGGTTATACGAGAACATTCTAGGTTAAGTATAAAGAATCCTGAGTTGCTCAGTTTTTGTATTTGTCAAAACTCGTTGAATAACTTGAGGTTTATCAATTTCATTGTATATCAATTTAAACTCAAAATATGAAACAAATATTAAATTCTGATTATTTCTGTTATCTGAAGTATTTAAACAGGAAGAGCTACATTATAATCTATTACTATGTAGCAAACTACCTTAGAACGTAGTGTTTTAAAGGAATAAATGTCTAGCATATCACAGTTTTTGTAGGTGAAGTATTTGCTGTTGGCATAGATGGCTAGGTCTTGTGCCGGTATCTCAGAAAGTGCAGTGGCGATTATAGTAGGGGCTGTGGTAACCAGAAAGTCTGACTGGCGTCAGGGGCGTCTTCCGTGGTCACAGCTCTAGCTGTTTACAGGAGGCTCCAGCTTTTCAATATGTGTATTTCTCCACGCATCTGCTCATGATGCAGTAGCAACTGCTCCTGAATGAACAATCTAAGAAGGGCTGTAGCCTTCGAGTCACATACCATCACTTCTCCCACATTCTGTATGTCACAGGGGTGGTGTGCCGCCTCTAATGCAGTAGGGGAGGGAACAAACACAAGGAGGTGAGGATCACCCCAGTGCTATCTTCGAAAGGGTAGAGGTATTTCAGACATCCTTTAAACTTGACTCATGAAAGGGGGACAGATGAATATGCCAATAGAAAGAAGAGAGAACACATATAGCAAGTGGCATATAGATGGGAGGTACATAGTCCTACTTCCATTTCTCTTTCTGTGATAAAATATTCTGGCCAAAAGTAACACAGGGGAAGAAAGGATTTGTTTGGCTTATAATCTCAGGTCCATTATTATGGGAAAGTCAAATCAGGAACTTAAAGTATCACGTCTGCAGTTAATAATAGAGTGAGAATAAATGCATGGATCCCTGCCAGCTTGTGCTTAAGCTCAGTTAGTTTTCTTCACTCATGCAGTTCAGGACACAGCCTATGACATGATGCCCCCCCCCTCATTCAGGGTGAGTTGTCTCACTTCGATTAACAATCAAGACAATCCTTCACAGCCACACCTGCAGGACAACCTGATCTAGATAATTCTTCAGTTGAAACTCTCTTCTTAAGTGGTTCTACATTGTGTCAAGTTGACAGTTAAAACTAACCAGCACACATACATACTAGTTACTTTTGTGGGGCCTGGACTATAATACTTGGCAGAAGCAACCTAAAATGGTAAAGCTTTCTGTTGGTTCACAGTTGCAGAGAGCTTAAGCCTATCATGGTTAGAGAGGCATAGCAGAACAGCTCTGTTCCTGGTGGTGGGAGCATGTGGTAGTGGCTATTCACATCACCGTTCACAAGCAGAATTAGCACTATAGAAACCAGAGATTGTTATAACTCTCAAAGGCTCACCTCTAGTGACCTGCTTCCACCAATGAGAGCCATAACTGTCCAAAAAGCACTATCACTGGGTACTAAGCATGGAAAATATAAGTCTAGGGCATTTCAGAATAACACAGTATAAATGTAGCTGTACAAGTCAGTCAAATTTTCTATCTGTTGGAAATTTTCCAAAATACATTGAGGGAAATAACTATGTACTAAGGAGATATGAAAAGACATGGTCCCCTCTAAATAGAAAGGGGACTCTAGAAGAGCTCATATTGGAAGGCAAAGATGCTTCAAGGTGCAGAGGATAAGAAGACAGTGACGCTTTTTCAGTGTAGTGTCAGAGGAAGTATTTGCACTGGGTGTCCAGCAGAGAAGCCAGAGAAAGTGCAGAGGACACTCCTGTCTGTTCACTGAAATGTGTGCTGATGACTCAGATTGTGGTGGAACGAAGGATGCTTTAGGGTTAGTTTTTGAGGAAAAGCGTGAAAAGTTGTGCTTTAGTGAACCAATATCGGAAGACTAGATAAGAACAAATGGAATGTGTGCTGGTGAAGAGCACTGACAAACACTTAAAATAGATGCACAGACACTCTTGGATGTAAGCAGAATCCAATGCAGATGCTGGGGCTGACACTGGGGAGCACAATGAGGATGCCTGACTAGGGGGACACGATGAGGACACATGACTAGAGACAGAGGAAATCATAATGATTAAGAATTTTCTCTCTGTAATGCAATTTTATGTAATTTTGTCATTTCAGATTTCAGAAGGTATAGGAATCATTTTTTGGTAATTGGCATTAATAAAGATGTGGATTTAATGTAGAGATGGAAAAACATTGTACAAGAAGAGACATACCCTCACTTGGAAATTACTGGAAGTGTTAGAATGATAGCTCTTAAAGATCATTTTCTTAAGAATGAAGCTTTTTGTCTATAAGATGCTATGGTGAACTACAACTCTTGGGTCTGTGTTTGTCTCTGTCTTTTTTATTAGAAAAATAATGTGAATCATCGTACATGAGTAAGCTGCATATTAACAGAGACAAATCAAAGCTAAAAGTCATAAGCCCACACTCTGAAGCTGAGAAACAGGAGTGGCACACATGAGCTAAAGATAAGTCCTGGACTTCTGTCCGTATTATGTGTGCTCCGTCCCATGTCCTCTCCACAGAAAACAGAGATCTCAGCCACAGACAGCACAATGGAGCACATGTAGACACAGCAGTTCAGGACAATATGTGTCAGACAGTGAAGAGGATCCAACAGCACCACCCCTCCAATTGTTTCCAAATTGAATTGAACACTGAATCTGGGATGACAGTGGCTGGAAGGATAAGAGTGAGAGAATACAAGCCCTAGTAGTTCGGAAGTATAAGAGGCCTGGCTCTCACCTACCAAGGGTTTAGAGATATGTCATAATCAGTGTCTCATGCAATCTTAGCAAACCATAAATATCACAGGAGAAATAGCACCCAGAGTCTGTTAACACCACTGCTTACTTCAAAAATTTACCCGAGGCTGACTTCAAACTTGCTTTTTGGCTGAGAATGACCTTAGACACCTCATCTTCCTGCCTCTACCTCCTACATGCTGGGATTACAGGCAGTTCCCCTTGCCTATGCCACCCTATGTATTAGTAACTTTCACCATTGCTGTCATCAAACACCTGAGAAGAAGCAACTTAAGGGAAGAGGGGTTTATTCTGGCTCACTGTTTGAAGGGATGTAATCCATCATGGTGGGAACCGCAAGGCAGCAGGGCAGCTGATGGCCGACTACACTGTAGTAGCAGCCAGGGAGCAGAGAGAAAGACTCTGCTTCAAATGGAGGCCAGGTGTGACCCACCTGCACCACAAGATCACAACAATTATGGTTCCTACACTTCCCAGGTACCAGTTGGGAATTAAGTGTTCAAACAGGTGTGTTCATTGCAGGAGTGTGGAAGGGTCACTTTACATTCACATCTTAATGCAGAGCAAGTTGGAGTACAGAATGTCAACCTGGTAAGTGATGAGGGCACAGTATGCTCCTGCTGCTGAGGGACATTTTGCTCTGCACCTGGATTCACTGTCACAACATGCAGCCTTGTGGGGACGTTGTTCCACAGGTGTGCCAAGATTTCCTTAAGACATTGAGCATGTCCCTGCGATACCTAAGAGAAAAATAAGTCTTTCCCAATTAAGGAGCTCTGTGGAACAGTAGGAAAAGTACTGTTTCAGAATCTCAATTTTTTATTAAAAAGCAAGCACAGTTTCTTTGCACGTGTGCCTTGTACAACCCCACCACCCCCCTTCAACATATATTATTTGCACCTTCCGGCTTTCAGATGCTGGGAATTCTTAAAGCAGAAAGGACTTGTGTCTAATGATGCCAGTTGCTATTAACAAATCCCACCTCCTCATACCAGCCTAAGAGTGAGATCTGAAGAGGAGCATCGCAGCTATGAACTCCAGCATCTAAGGATGCATTAAGACAGCTGTTTGTTCTGAAGACAAGCAATAAAATAGTCTACTAAGACACACAGTTAAGTTTCCAATTAAAATGATTTAGTGCCTTCATTGTTTTTTAAATTTTCCCAAGGTTTGCTGATGACAAAAATTATGTAATGAAGCTTTCAAGATTTTAAATCTGTTAATTAATCTCTGCACCCTTACAATAACCCAAAGCAATAAAAAGAACAATGGAAGGGGACGGCTTCCTGTCTGAGTGGATTAACCATTTGGAGCCTGGTCTCTTTCAACATTTTTTGAGCTGCTGGTTTAAAATATGGGTCAGAATATCCTTTAGCCCCACATAGGGAATGACCTTACATGTCAGAATCACTTCTGCTCCTGCAGCAATGCATGCTGGGATGCCTGCTATGCATCAAATTTCTGCATTTCCAAAGTACTAGGAGTGGGAGCTAAGGCAGCTGTGAATCCTGGAGACTGGAACTTCAAGAAATAGTTCAAAAAACAAGAAAAACGATTCTAAAGTCACAGGCAGAGAGCTGAAGTACATTCTGATGCGCTACGACACAGAAAGGTGCTTGCAGTTAATCTCATATTCAAAACACCAAGAAGACAGGATGTGAATGTTCTCATCAAAGAGAGATGATGATTGAGATGATGGATTGATTAAACACCTTGATTTCATCATTACACATTGTATAAATATGCCGAAACATCACTCAGTAATGTCATATACAAATGTCTCCAGATACAAAGCACATATGGGAGCCAGCAATATGGTCCACTGGGCAAAGGTGCTTTCCACTAAGCCTGACTACTTGAGTTCAATCCTTGGAACCCCCATGGTGGAAGAAGAGAACTGACTCCCACAGATTGTCCTCTGACTTACACACACACACACACACACACACACACACACACACGCACATGCACACTCACACACACTAAACAAATAAATAACTAAATAAATAAATAAATAAAGGTAATACAAAATTATCCCCAAGTACATAAAAGTGAATGTAGAAAAATCTCAGAGGGTCTATGATCAGAGCCAGTAGGGTCAGAGCTATTCTCAAAAGAATAACTGAAAAAATAATTAAGGGGCTGGAGGGATAGCTCAGTGGTAATGAGCACTTGCTGCTCTTGTAGAGGACGCAGGTTCCTCACAACCATCTGTAATTCCAGTTCTAGGGGGCTACATCGCCGTCTTCTGGCCTCTTCAGGCACTGCATGCATGTGACACACATGCCATACATGCAGGCAAAAAGCTCACATATGCTAAATTAAAATTAATTAATTAAAATAAGAAATAAATAATAGCAAAAAGCAGAAAAAGGGATTTATATAATGTTACCATATTGGGAAAAGGAATAAAGACGTTCAATGACTACCATACCCCACACCCCACCCAAAGTCCAACTTCAGGGTCCTGACATGAGGTTCAAGCTTAAGTAGAGGGCAAGAGGCATGGATAGCTAAGCAGTCCTGGTCAAGGTATGAGCCTGCCCATCATGACCCATCATTTTCTTGGCTCCAGTCTGTTCGACAAGGTGTTTGACAAATCCTTAGAATTGTGTAAAATCTTTTCCTGGTAGATAACTTCTTACTCTGGTTAGTACCAGAAGATACAGTCTTTCTCCCCTCTCAGAATGAGTGTCCCTGGGAAACGCCAATTTCTTAGGGTCTAATTGTTTCAATAGCCAGATAGTTACAGGGAGAGCCATAAATGTCTCTTTACAATATCTTTACTCCTGTTAGGATAGTTACAGGTGGAATTCTCCAGGGAAATCAAGAAATGTAGATGTGAGATGGAAAGCCAGTGTGACCATCCAACAGCTATGGGGAATGGACAGAAGAATAATCAACTTGCCACTCAGAAGCACCAAAGGGGATTTTCTTTATCCCAAATGAAAGCTAAGGAGAGGTTCAAAAGTAGCTGTTCAAGCTTCTCACTGTTCTTTGTGATAGAAAAGTGATAGCACCCACTATTTACTTACTGTCTCTCAGCCCCCACTCCCGCCTGCTGTGTGGTGCCCTGAGGATGCTGGAGAGGGAGCCAGAAGTCTGTTCCCCAAGCCCCCTTCGCAGGAATTTGCTTCTCTTAAAGCCAATGGAAGATGTTAAATAAATGAGAAAGCAGCAGAGAGGAAGAGCATCTGCATTTCCAGTTTTGGTCAGCACAGGGCCAAGCAGCAGGAAGTTACTTCTGGACTGCAGGCATTAAGAGCCAGTTCCATTTCACCATCAACAGCGTGCCCACATTTTCTCCAATCTCATACTCTTCAGAAGGAAATTTTAGAGAAAGTAACTTTATAGGAAAAGGAGGATCAGGAAAGTGGTGAGAGCACCACTCATGCCAGAGGCCAACAGCTTGGTGGTTAGAAGGGCAACAATGTCCCCTAGGGACAATTTAGGTAAAGGAGAATGTGACATCGGAACTGCACAGCCACTCCTTTATCACCAGTGTCACAACCCTGAGTGAAAGGGAGAAGCTGGGATTTGCTATGACCTATAACCTGTGACAAAGGTGAAAGGATTCTGTAGACAATTAAGGCCCTTCATTAGCTGGCTCTGAGCCAACCTGGAGGGAGCTGATAGTGGGTAGGCCTGTCCTAAAAAAGCAAGGGCCTTAGAAGAGAGGGAAGCATCAGACACTCTCCTGCTGATAGGAAGCAGGGAGCAAGCTACTTTGTTGCAGATTAGCTGTGAAGCAGATGGGAACCTCAACATGGAGAGCTGCAAAGCTGCAGCTCCAAGAAACTGAATTCTGCCACCAGCCATGTGAGGCTGAAATAGGTAAAATATCTCAGGTGAAATGACAGTGCAGTCCAAAACCATTACTTCAGCCAGAGCAAGCCCTGAGCAGAGAGCCCAGGGGACTGCAACTTAAGTTGTCTGACCTAGGGGAACGAGGAGATAATAAACTCGAATTCAAGTTTGAAGTCTCTAAGTTTGTGCTAATTGGTTATGTAGGAACAGAATACTAATTCAGGTGAAGAAGCCAGATTTCAAGTAAGCGCACGTGCACACACACACACACACACACACACACACACACACACACGCATGCACACATGAGTTCTTCCAGCCCTAGTGAACAGGATTTTGACACCAAACAGATCCATCATGTGGAATTACCCTGTCATAGCCCATCTGCCTAAAACAGCTGACTGCTAAAACACAGCAGACAGGAACCTCAGCCAGGATCATAACTGGATACCTATGCCTTCCGGAGATCTGTACTGAATTTCTACTTATGATCCCCATACTCCATCAGCATGTTTTCCCACTACAGGATCTTAAAGGGGAAGAAAAGATGAAGGACTGTCTGAATGTGTGTATTATGATTATTTGACTTCTCAGAGATAAAAGAAACTCTTCAATTAGGGCACAAAGAGTCTCACTAAACAGTATCAAAATAAAACCTGTAAAAAGAAAGTCTGATTGCACCATGAAAACAAAAGCTCAGCCTTAATTGTGAGGTCTCAGCAACTGGCAAAGGAAAATATTAGTGCTGATGAATTTTCCTAGGTGAGTGGCTTTTTCCCTATAAGGCAGTACCTTCCCATGTACATGGGGCTGGTAAAGGCATCCATGACATGTTTGTAAGAGAAGCACAGGTACCTGGGTGAGACAGAAACAGGGAACATCATCACCTACAGCCGAGAAAGCAATGTGGATGACCTTGTCACATCCATTTTCCACACCTTTCCTTTGGCAAGTGCTCTGTGTCCCCGTGAAGCCTCATTTCCTCATTTATTGCCAAAGGCTACCATTTCCTATCACACATCAAAGCGTGAGAAATGTCAAGGTAATGAAAACTGACACTGTGGCAAAGACAAGGTGAGGCGCAGCCACTGTGCAGGGAGCTGGGGCAAGGTCCTTCTCAGCAGAGCACCACATCTCAGCTCCCTGCAGCTGCGCTTTCCCATTGCAAGAGCTCCACATGCAAGCAACACAAAGATGACTCTTGAATAGCATTGACCAGCAGTCACAAAATCCCAACTAAGATTTGAAACACTCCTATAGCCAAAGGGCGATAGGGCTTCTACGTGTAAAAACAAAACCTCTAGCTTGCTGGGCATGGTGAAGCATGTCTCTTATCCTGGTACCTAGGCTATGGATGCAAGTAGAGCTCTGTAAGCTTGAGGCTAGTCTGGTCTACATAGTGAGTTCCAGGGCTACATAGTGAGATCTTGCCTCAAAAACAATTCTTAGCATACTGCAATGAATTATATAGCTTCTGCCCACATGTGTGGTCAAATCTATTTAAATCTTTCTCAGAGAAGAAAAGCATGGTTAAATCATGAATTTGGTTGCTAGTCATCATTTACAGAAACAGCACCATATGATTAAGGACTGGGAACCTGAGGGCTTCTGCTTCATTTACAGAAAAAAACCCAGCAGTGCACTGTGTCTTTGGCTAAGTTAACAGAATTCCCTTTTGTGGGTTTTCATTTTGAAACTGAACATTCTATTTCAGATGTTGAATGGTTTCTAGTCCTGCTTGGTGCTTCCTACTCCACAAAAGACACAGGGACTGTTGCTGTAGTTAAAGTAATCAGAGGACTCATTTGGAATGAAGTGACTTCACCAGTGCACTCACACTGCCCTATGGAACCCCCCCTCCCTGTTCCTCTCCCCCCCCACTGCATAGGCATGCAAAGCACTACTGATTACCAGGTGATGATGCTCAGAGGCAAAATAACTCTGAAAAGAAGGTTGATTTTAGGGTTAAGAAGGTTAATGTCCTTATTTGCAGTCTGAACTGATTCTTGACTGAACATGTAGAAGTCACACCCAGAATAAAATAGTTTACCAGGGGACTAGAGAGATGGCTTAGCGGTTAAGAGCATTTGCTGCTCTTGCAGAGGATTCGGGTTCAATTCCTAGCACCAAATGGTGGCTAACAACCTTCCTTAACTCCAGTTCCAGGGGTACCCGACACCTTCTTCTGACTCCCATGGACATTGCAGGACATGGGTGCACTTACACACTTGCAGACAATACACTCATACACATAAAATAAAAATAATAAAGAAAATATTAAAAAATTAGTTTAGCAAAACAGAAGTCTACACAGACAATTAACCTTTCAGGGAGTAAATGTTTGTACAAGGACACCCCACCTATGCCAGTCTTTAGTATTTGATTCCTTATTATCAGAATTATAAATAGTATGAAATTTCATGTTCTGATGCATTCTCTTGTCATGATTGAACTGAAAGCCATATCGCACATCTGCAGTATTGGATATGCAGGAAGAAGCTACAGATAAAAGCAATGCCAACTTCTCCATCCTACAACATCTGAACCAGTTCACCATTCCTACTTCACTCGCTATACATGGTCTGTAACTTCAGCTGTGCCAAGCCTTTCGCCTCTCAACAAGTCCCAAGAGCCTTCCTATACAGGAAGCCCTTCTCTGGTCCTTCAGGTTTCTCAAGCATTCTCCCTGCACTGATCCTGGTAGTATTAACCATGATCATGGCCTCATTCCACAGCAATATTGCCCTATAGAGAGCCATCTCCCTCCTTTATATTCATCGTGTTTTCATTGCATGAATCTACTGTTTTATCTTTTCCTCTGGCTGTACTTCCTGACCCTGTATATGGCCTATGTAAATTCTAGGGTTTTTCCCCCCATTCAACATTCAACAGAGGAAAAGAAATGATAGTTTTAAATATTTGTTCTTAAATGAGACACTAGTTAGGCAGCTTCTGAAGTTCATCTACATGGTGAAGGGAGAAGTTGAAGAATAAATGGCAGAATCAAAAATAACTTCAGGCATGCAGCATACCTAGTAATCAAGCACTCTGGAAAACAAGAGCCCAAGGACCAAAGTACAAGGTCACGAGATGCGCTTTCAGTGAATTCTCTCTGCTAACCTTTCCTTCTATGGACTGTTTTACCCCAACACCAGGTGTCTTTAACATGAAGGTGGCTTTGACAGTTACTGAGTTGCCTGCATTGTTAACAATTCTCCTCAAGAGGAGTTCTGTGTGCCTGGGGAAAAGACAAAAGAAACCGGCTTAGAGTCAGAGCTCAATACTCAGTTCTTGGCAACTGACTCCTGCTGGCTTTTCATTATTTTTCAAATTTTACTAAGATCAATCTACTATTGCAAGTGAATGAAGTTTGGAATACTTGGGACTATCCAGAGCATATGAAGAGCTCCTCTTTGTAGAATGCCAAATCCTATTTATCCTGCTTTAGTAGGTTTGTCTGTGAAAGAGGAAGGTAGCAATGAACTCCAAGATTTGTAGAGCTTAAGCACTCATGGCTTCATGGTGCTGAGCATCTCTAAGGGCATGCTTTATCATGTAGGCAGTGAAGAGACGTGTGCTCCCGTATGGCTGTTTTTACCACCCTTGGGAGTGTGTTTTTCTGGAAAACACTCATTTCATGTCAGTGAAACTATGAGTCAGCCGTCAGACCAGTGGGTTCTGGCAGGACCTTCTGTCCCTGCCCTGTCAGATGACAAGGTTACCCAAGTGTTAGCAGAAGGATGAATGAGCAAGCAGGACCATAGCACTCCCAGAAGACAAGGACTCTGAGAGCAGCTAACACCATGTCTTTGCAGCTGTGTGGAGAAAAGAATCAGTTGTGTTATTTGTTTCTAAGTGAGGACTTTCACAAGGAGTTCTGCCCCCAAGGGTGGAGAGATACTGCCATCTGCTGGTTCCTTGCTTCTTTACAACAAGGAATGCTTCCCAAGGCCAAAGCCTATTTAGACACATCAGAATTTATCATTGGCTACTAATCTATTATTTTGAGTGTCTGACCAAATGTATGTATAATAGAATACAACGTTTAAAATAATTCTTCAGTTTATATTTAAAGTCATACAAAGGATATCTTGACTAAAATTAGTAAATTTCAGTAACTCACTTATACATAACAGAAACATAGCCAATAGGAATATTTCAGTATGCTATTACATGTGGCATGATTGAGCTTGTACACTCAGCGCTCGTATGCATGCCACATGCCAATAATAAAATAGTGTTCTCATTAAACACTTCTGGCATTTGGTAATGTCTGTGATTCAGGTTTCCCCTCATCAATTCACAAGGTACTGTGGCTAATTCTCTCCTGTGGGAATGGTGTAGAGGTTAAAAGTTAATATGGATATAAATGGAACAAGTTCTGTGATTTGATCAGGAAAGGGTCTGAGAGCTGTTTGTCAGAAGCAGTTATGTATTGAAATATCAATTGCATTTCTCTTTGGTTCTGGAACCATTGACTAGTTTTTGCTGTTGGGGCAAGGGGCAGTGTGCAGGTTGTGTGTGTGTGTGTGTGTGTGTGTGTGTGTGTGTGTATTTATGTGTGTTCAGGTGTGCTTCCACATGTGTGTGCCTGTGCATGTGGAGACCCAAGGTCAACTGAGGTGATGTTCTTCAGGGAGTTCCCATCTTGTTTTTTGAGATGGGGGTGGGGGTTCTTTCATTTTCCTGGAGCTTATCAAGCAGTCTAGGCTGGCTCATCAGAAAGTTCCTGTTTCCTCCTGTCTCCTTCCTTGTCCTGGGATTTCAGGTGATGCAACAACACCTGGCTTTTCACATGAGCGTGGGAGAGCAACTTAGCTCCTCATGCTTATTCAACAAGCACTTTACCAACTGCTTTGTCTCCCCAGACCCTTTAAGCACTTTGAACATTCTTCTGTTTAGAGTCTGTGTCAGTGATCAGTGTGTATAATATTTAATAAGGAAGAATTCATCTTCTGTTTTCACCTTGAAATTCAGTCTGCAATAGAAATATCTGTTATTTCCTAAGTCACTCATTCTGTATGGTCTTACAGTGTCTGTTCTGCAGCTACATTTGAGCTTTGATCTTGCCTTTGTATAAGCAAAGTATCCATTAAAATGTTATATTGACCCCCTCTGTTTTAAAACTCCATCTCCACAACAACCAGGAAAAAAAAAACGTGGCATTTCTAGCCAAAAAGGCTTTTAAAAATATTGATATCCAGTGTCAGATTAACTTACTTCATAAGCCTAGTGGAGGAAGAAAAGAAATTCACCTGTTTTCAGCCCTTTGAATCCATCAAGATACCACATTTTCCCCAAGTTTCTAAATACATGAAAAGCCAGATTCATGGATGGTTCCAACACAGATGAAGAAGGGACCTTCCTCCCCAGCATTCCTCCTAGAATGTCCCAACAGGACACAATTACCAGGAGACACAGGGTTCTTTGTCTCATTGATAAAGGAATTTAAAAACAGGGCTGGAGAGATGTCTCATCAGTTAAGAGCACTGGCTGCCCTTGCAGAGGACCCACGTTATAGTCCCAGCTTCCACATGGTGGACATCAACCATACATAACTTCAGTTCTAGGGGCTCTGACGCCCTCTTCTGAACTCTGCCGGCATTGCACAACATGGGTGCACCTACCTGCAAGCAAGCAATACGCTCATATAACATAAAATAAAAATAGATAAAATATTTTTTAAAAAATTAAAAAACAGACTCGAAAGAAAATTCAAGGACAACTTTATTGATGCTATAGAGAAAAAACAACAAGGAATGAAAGATGCAGAATGGTGCAGATCCCCAGTGCTGCTTGGAGGAGAGAGACGGAAAGAAAAACTACAAAACACTTTGGCAATGGAAGGATGAGAGCAGCTAAATGTGGGCAAATCTTAGAGACTGCAAGGCCCGGAGTGTCAGGGAATGCAGACTTAGGATTTTGTCCAGCTTCTCAGGAAAGGGGAAAGGTTACACAATCTGAGTTAGACTTGGAAAATAGGAAGAGAAAGTTAGCAGGCTTAGCAGTGCATATTTGAGCCACCACATTGAAGTAGGGACTTCTGGGGTAATATAATTATATAGTCAGGTGTATCATATTTCTTTTCATCTTTTGGTTTTTTAAGCTGATCTTATTTAAGTGCTAAAGCAGGATCTTCTCCTTATCACAGGAGTTCTTTGACCTTGACTTGGCAAAGGAAACATATTCTATCACATCCCAAGTGCATTAACCACTTGCCAAGCTATTTGAAGAGGGGTTTCTTGTATAGTCATTACCTTGGAATTGAAACATTCCCTCCCAAAGGAAGGACAGAGGTTACAAATATTTAATTAAACTTTCCAGCCTCAGGAAGATCATCAAAGTTACAAGATTCATAGTGTCACTCTCCAAGGTTACATAGAGAGTAAATGATTACTGGAGAAGAAAAGACTTTCTTTGGTGGAGATGCCTGCAATTTGGTCAAGAAACATTAGAGATGCAACTTTTATGCTGGGGTGGGCTGCTCAGCCATACACCCATGCTTCTGTAAAGAACCCAAACAAACTCAATGGTTCACCAGGCTAGACTTGGATGGAATAATTTCTTTGGTCTTTTGTTCGTATCTCCCCACAAAATGTCACAAAACAGGGTTATTGACCACCAGTCTTGCAATTAGTACCAGAGGATGCCCTCATGTTGGTATTGGTATGTCTCAAGGGGATACTGGAGATACTCAGTGGATACATCAGAAAGGATATATATAAGCCATGAAGCATGGCCTTCAAACAATAGATATCCATATATCCCAAATGGTACCTGGCTGCAAATAGTCCCTTAAACTCCCTTCCTTCTTGCCTAACATCCTTAACAGCATGCTCAGCTGAAGGTCAACTTGCTCATGGGACTCATTTTATATGTCTTGCCTTGTACTTACATTGATTTCCAAATGTGTACCAACCTCTTGTCAAGCTCCAGTTTAAGAAATACCGAAGTGGAAGGAACTGAACTCGAACTCTGGATAAATGTGGTATCTGCATGGCCTTCGACTATTTAAAGACTCAGTAGTCCTAAGGAAATCACTGACTCCCCTGAGCTTTCATCTACCCATTCCTCTCACAGTTGTTATACAAGTAAGGATAATGTCCAACCCGTGGGCCATTTGTGGATGTGGCAAACCCTGTGCTGACCACCTACATACATCAGCTTCTCTGTCTTCTTTCTTTTTAAGAGATATTTGTTTATAATATAAAATTTTTATTTTATGTGTATGAATGTTTTGCCTGCATGTAGGTATTTGAATCATGCTCATGCAATGCCAGTGTAGGCCAGAAGAGGACACTGTCTTGAGTTACAGACATTTGTTAGTAGCCAGGTTCTCTGAAAGAACAACTACTGTTCTTAAATGCTGAGCCATCTCTCCAGGCCCTGTTCTCTTTTTTATCATCCTTCTCTCTTTGCAGATAAGGGACTGAGACAACCGACAGGTTAAGACATTTTCCCTCTGGGAAACAGTGCAAATGTGCTTGGGCCTCACATCAGCACAGAGGTGATTCTGGAGATGGAGCTCACTTTGTAACAGACTCCTCAGGCTTCATTGCACCTGGTAACAAGTGAACTATAGATAAATCGTAAGGATTGTGAGAGCCAAGAACATATAACAAGTTTGTAACTTTACCATCAATATTGCTATTTCAGCCTGTATGTAGGCAGTTTTAGGTATTCCGAAAGTGCATTCATGTAAAATGTGGCTTTTCATTGGATTGCCACCACAGAGTACCACTAAGTAGCTTAAATAACAGAACCAAATGTCCTTCTTTTCTAAAGGTGGAAACTTGTATTCAAGGTGTCGAAAAAGACATAGCACCTCAAAAACGACATCATTTATTGGAACTCTTTTGTCTTCTTTGAAATTTTTCACTCTAATCCTCTATCTTCACATGGCTTTCTTCTTATGAGGACAACATTCACGTTTGATTGCTCCTCTCCTTTATAATCTAAACCAGTCACATCTCCCATGACCCTATTTCCAAATAAAGTCAAATTCTGAAATTCTAGGAGATAGGTCTTTATGGCATACTTTACAATTCAACCCATAACAATAGTAATCATTTTTTGACTAGGTAAATTAGTTTTAATATTTTACGCTTTTAGTAGGTTACAGCAATAAAATTTTGCATCATAAAATTTTGAGATCATTTTCCATATTTAATTTATATAATGTACCTACCATTAGTATTTGTTATCTTCCAATTAGAATGTAAATTAATTTATTTTCCCAACCCATATTTCAGGAGAGTGATAACTTTTAACTGCATTTTGAACTGAAAAGTTCTGCCACTTGATTCACATGGTTTTAGGCTCATGTTAACCAACTCGTACTCTTTAAATTTAAAATTAGCTTATGTTGAGTTGGAGAGATGGATCAGCAGTTAAGAGCACTGGCTGCTCTTGCAGAGGCCCAGGGTTCAATTTCCAGCACCCACACTGTGGCTAACAATCATCTGTAACTCCAGTTCCAGGGAAATCTGACACCCTTTTATGACGTCTGTAGGCAATGCATGACACAGGTGCGTTTACATACATGCAGGCAATACATTCATACACATGACATAGAAATAATAAATAAAATATATTTAGAAATAGCTTCTTTCTAAATGAGTACCAAACCCTCTGGTTTCTTAGAATCTGTTTTTCCCCTATTTTCATTTAAAGCCACCCACCTGGTTTTAGGTGCTTACTTTTCAGTGACTATAAAAGCAGTATCTTACAGGGCTGGAGAGATGCCTCAACAGTTAAGAACACGGTTGTTCTTGCAGAAGACCGGGTTCGAATCCCAGCACCCACACGGCAGCTAACAACTGTCCGTAACTCCAGTTCCAGGGGATTCGACAGCCTCTTCTGTCTTTCTCGGGCATTGCACAATACGAGTGCACTTACCTACACGCAGACAATACACACATACACATAAAATAAAATAAATAAAATATGAAAAAATTTTAAAAAGCAGCATTTTGCAGAATGTTCACTTGCCTTCCTCAGTTACCAGAGTTCCACTGATCCTTATTACAAAATGGGGGAATAACAGCTGTCTAATTGGACTTAAGGTCCACTCAGTATGAGGGAATCCATGCATGGTACTGTAACGTGTAACCAAGTACACATGGTTGGAGAGGTCACAGATCCTAGAGCAGAACCTACTTCTGTCAGTTTCCTGGACCAAAATAAACTCTTACTATATTCCAAGTACACGTCTTTATAGTCACAGACAAGTATACCTCTCACGACTCATCAAAGAAGCTTCTTTTCACAAAAGATGGAGACTATTACAAAGTTCCACCACAGGTCAAAATACAAAGACACGTGACTGACAGGTGCACAAGCCCTAGTGATGTATCTATAATGCAACCACTACACCTAAGGCTCAGGGACCATGGCAGAAGATGAAACAGAAAGACTGTAAGAGCCAAAGGGACATGACAGCTGCTACTAGTTAATGCATTCTAAGCATGATAGGAAGCCAGCCATACCAGTGAAATCGCTACCATATGATAACAAGTTTTGCATAATGACAAAACCTGTTGACATGTCAAGGTAGATGGGAAAAAATTTCATAGGACCGTACCTTCTGTTTTCTCCGGGGACTAGCTCCCTGAGAGGTTATCTAATGCCACATAGGCAGCTCTAAATACAGACATACACAAGAATCACTAAATGAACTCTTTTTTTTTTTGAGGCAGAGTCTCACTATGAAGCCCAGTTTGCCTAGAACTGTCTGTGTAGACCAGACTGACTGTAAACTCACAGAGAGCTACTGACTCTGCCTTCCAAGGGCTGGCATTAAAGGTTTATGTCATGACACTCTGCAGCCATGTTTTCTTCCTAGAAATCTTTGTTTTTCATTTTTCATTTATTTATTTATTTATTTATTTATCTATCTATCTATTTGTTTATTTAGAGTGATATGGGGGGGCTGTCTTACAGGATAAGCTGCAGAAGTTGGCTCTCCTTCAACCACGTGGTCCTAGGATTGAAATCAGGTCATCAGGCCAAACTGGACAAGTGCCTTTACCAGGTTAGCCATCTTGCCAGCCCCATCTTTTATTTTGAAAATCCACATCCAATGCCACATATGGATGTGTCTAGAATCTTGAATACCTGACCACCCTACATTCTCCTTCATACAGACCTAGAAAGCTTGTTTTGGGGTTCTAACAGTGGACAGAGCTACTCCTTGTATACCCTTAACTGAAAATGACCCCCTTTATCAAGAAAGGTCATCCTCCTCCACTAAGTTTGCCACTTTGGGGATGTATACATGTTCAGTGGTGAGAGGGGAAGGGGATTCCTGCGTAGATAGCTAGAATAGCTGAATCAACCTTGGCAATCAGTGTGGTGACAGATGTCATGGTCAATTCACCACCATAGCCCACCTAGATGCCCTTAAATGAGCAGATGAAACCAGAGAACACAATATAAAGGCCCTGGGTTCATGTTAGGTATTTATCTTTGGGAGAGATGCTTCCATTTAAATCTCAATTTATTTATCTGTCAAATGAGGACGTAATCTGTGTCTACCACACAGTTAGTATACTTTTAAATAAAATAAGACATATAGAACATTGAGCACTGGGTTTAGCATATGTTGATTTCATAGTCTCCCTGTTTGGCAGAGGTGTGCTGTGCTTGGTATCTCCTTTAAGATATTCCTCTACAGAAGAACTTTTCTCCAAGTAGACTGATGCCCATAGTCATCAGTAAGGCAATCTTGCATCCAGCCTTTCCTCTGGCCTCTGACAGCTTCCTAATGCAAGATGGCAATCCATATCTGCCTACCCATAATACAGACTCAAAATGATCAGCCTGATTTAAAAGTTAGAAATTTCACTAGCTTGCATTACCCTTAGAGTTGTCATGGCCTCTCATCACTGTCAAATCTGGTTTCTGAGTATCCCACTGTGTGACACAAGAACTGGCAGTTGTAAGAAAATATCACTGGAACAACTGCAGGGCAAAGGGAAGTGAAAATTGGCGACTTCAGATTTGCCCGCTGCCGAAGGCAGTCAAGGAAAATTAACTCACCTCTTTAATCACATTCCGCATCCCAGAATCTTCAGCTGACAGAAATGATAATCATTTGGTTCATTGATTCTGGGATTAATCACTAGAGTTAATCTTGGCATGTATTGATTCCATTTCTGCTCGCTGTAACTAAAGTGTTCAAATTACTTATTCCAACTCTGACAGGAATGGGTTCCCAAAACAAAGGGAGTCAAAGATGAGCTATTACACCTGACAGTCCTGCACAGCCTCTAGTGACAGTGCTGTCTACTCATCCTTCTGCAAGAGGGGCCCCTAATAGGGGAGGATCAAGCACCTGTTCTTGCTGTTATATACTGCTATTTCATAAAGTAGATCCATCAGTGTCTAGAAGAATTGGAAGTAGTTTTATCTCAAAGAATCTGAGCTCAACATTTTACTGCAAAGCCAAGCAAATTATGTAGGCATCATAGCAATGCAGACCCATCTCACGAAGTTGACTGTTACAGGAAAGTACTAACATATGTCACCTGGAGGACCTCCAGAGGTGCCTGAAAGGGCCGAGTATGAGTCAGCAGAAGTTTTATTGCAAATGCACAAATTTGTTATGTAATAACAGTGTGTTACCTCCTCCTTAACCTTAAGTCTCAACCTAAAGTGCCCAAATTACCTATTTCAGTTCTGACAGGAATGGATTCAGAAAACAGAGTAACTGGCCTGATAAGTAGGGCAGACTATCATTTATTAGATATACCTTTATGTTTCATTCTTAAAAAGACACAGCACACTAGAGCCTGGTAAGTACACTTTTATTTGTTCCATTGCTGGTTTTATGAAAGTGTGTGAATTTAAGTTCACAGAAAAAAGCTTCATCCGTGTGAATAAGTATTCTACCAGGTTGATTAACTTCTGTGACTGGTGATTGTGTAGAGCAGGAATGAGGTCTGGAACCAAATTATCTTGGGTTATCTTTAGCTCTCCCAATTGGCATTTATTATCTACCTCTGTGTATTTAACTTAACATCCTTGTGACTAGCGAAATCATTTTGGAATGTACTAATGACAACCCAAAGACTGACAGTGTCATCAGATAGCATCTAAGGGCTATAGCAGAAACTTCCCAGTTTTGCTCTAACACATCTCCCTGACCAGAATATTTGAAAAGTACCTTAATTTATGACTTTATTTCATTCTGTTTCTATAAACCCTTCATGTGTTTGTGTCCATATTGGAACATGGTAATTGGGGTAATCTGAATCCATGTTCCCAGGTCATGGTCACTCATATTTGGCTCCAGAATAAACTCATTCCCCTTGTGGAGAGAGCTGTTTACATTGACAGGGAAAGTCTCAAAACATAGTAACAGTAAGCATGCAATAGAGTAAGAAGAAGGCTGGAAGTGGGAGATTTAACAGTCAAAGGCAGTCTGAAATCATGGACAAAAAGCATGCAGGTAAAAAAGAATTATTCTAAGGGTCTCATGGGATCATACAGGAAATTAAGCCACCGTGTTTTTACTCAACGCGTCTCAAGTGTAGCACAGTTGACATTTTGGGCTGTAAAATTTTTGTACAGTGAGAGACAGGCCTCTGTATTGTAGGGCATTTAGCAATGCCTTTTCTTTAGCCAATGACTCAAGTAATACAATACATTTTCTTAACATGAAACATATATTTTAACAATACCACCTAACCCCTGGGACAATATACTACTAGGTAAGACCCACTAATGTTAGCTTACATTTAGTCAAACTGAATATATATGCTATCCCACCCACCGCCCACCAAAAAAAACTCATAAACGCACCATGGAAACTGAATTAAGAAGATGGATCAGTCACTAAAGTGCTTACCATAAAAGCATGAAGACCTAAGTTTGATTCCCAGCACCCACATAAAAAGCCAGGTACAGAGCACCTACAGTTCTAGTGCTGAGAGGCAAAACTGAAGGGTTTTGGGGGACCTTCTGGTAAGCCAGCCTGGCTGAATCCCTGAGCCTTAGATGTCAGACACCCTGCCTCAAAAAACAAAGTGGACAGAATACTGAGGAACAACATAAGATTCTCCACTAGCCTCCCTTCCCACACCCATTCATGAAGTTATAGTTATTCACATGCCCTCCCCCAAACATATGCAATAAGTAACAAAACCATCTGAAAGAAAATAATCAAGTAAAACAACAAGCAACAAAAAATTGTAATGCTAATTAAGGCAAAAATGAAGGAAAAATATGTATCAAAAATGTAAGGGGAATGGAGAGATGGTTCAGAGATTAAGAGAGCATACTGCTTTCAGAGGACACAAGTTTGGTTCCTAGCTCCCAGGTTGGGCTGCTCACAAACTCCATCTCCAGGGTACCCAATCATCTGACCTCCATAGGCATCTGCAATAACTTGCACATATAAGAGCACACACACATATACGCACTAAAATAAAACAGACCTGGGACTGGAAAGATGACTCAGTAGTTAAGAGCACTGGCTGCTTTTTCAGAGGAACCTGGATTCAATTCCCAGCACAATCATGGTGGCTAACAACCTTCCATAACTCCAGTTTCAAGGAAATCCAGCACCTCTTCTGACCTCCCTGGCATTGTCTGACACAGGTGCACTTACATACATGCAGGCAATACACTCATACACATAAAATAATAAATCAAAATATTTAAAATAAAATAAATCTTTGAAAGCAAAAAGAATCATCAGGGAGCCTCTTGGGCCACTGGAAAAATGAACAACAGACCAATATTACCTAAAGGAATAGTGATAACTGATTGCTGCTAGATGAGGAACAGCTGACCTTCCCAAAACAAAGACCTCTAGATAGGCTGACTAGATTCACTGGATGGACAAGTACTGGGGGTGCCGACACCACAGCAGACAGTAGCAGGGATAACAGAGTACAAGGGCTTTAGTCGGGGGAGGGAGGCTATGGGAGGGTGCCATCTGGGAAGTGGGTATATAGACAAATAAGATTGTTTGGGATATTCTGTGTGATATACACACAAAACAATCAACAAATTTTAAAAAATGAGTTATAATTGAGGAGGAAGCATAAAAATGTACATTATGTGAAGTAGTAGAGGTGATAAACATTACTGTTGAAATCTACCCAATGACTTTATATCCATACACAGGTACCAAGGATCCGAGTGCAACCAACCATGACTAGTTATAATCAGATACATACAGATTAGAGACATATGTGCCAACATCTAAGTGTTATTAGTAAAAACAATGAGTATTTCTGTAAGAAACAGTATATTTTAAAATGAAATGGAGATCTTTTTTAAAGGTTAAAAACTCATTCAATTTTATGTCTTACAGGGTTTATACTCAGTTCAATATTGTATAGCTGTAATTCAACTGTGAACCTAAAAATTTACAGCCGCTTTTGAAAGAGATGTATCTTTGCTCTGGAAATTGTTATTGAATATGTTAAAGCTGTGCTCAGAGCCAAGCCTTATGTCCTGCGTGATCCCTAGAGCCCTTATGGTGAAAAGGAAGAATCAACTCCTGCAGACTGTCCTATGACCTCCACATGTGTGCCATTGCAGTTATAAGAAACACACACACACACACACACACACACACACACACAAAATTATAAAGAAAGAAAAATGTTAAGAAAAAAGTTCACAGAAAAATGAATGATACTATATCTATTATAATATAGAGTCTTGCATCCACAAGGTGCTATTTAGAGTTTGGTGGGTTTAAACTAGCAAACGTATAGTTTTTAATTTAGATGTCTGAAAATTTATTTTATTTAAATCTATCAAATCTTGATGAAATTGGTAAGCTGGTAGCACTAGGGCATAATCACCCCTCCTTTACCACTTTCCTATAACCCAGTCTGACAGGATCATGAGGCATCAGAGGGCACTCTAACACCTAAAAGATATGTTCAGTCAAATCCAGAAGGTTCCAAGTTTTTAGGACAAATGGTGTTAGTTCTTTAACAAACAAATGGCAAGAAAAAAGAAGGATACAACCTGATTTTCCTGCCTGATGTCCATGCAAGGTGTTGGGGAACAGCTCTTTCCTCTGAACATAGCATGACCATTACTACTATGGAACAGATATTGTTGTGCTGGCCTATAGAATAACCTTGGCTCTGTAGTCATAGCAATGGAAAAAGGAGACCAATGTCTTGATTACCAGGTTTATGTTAAGGGCATTGGGCTGCTCACACTCCCTAGTAAAAGGAAAAGGGAAGAGGTCCTAGGACCCGCAGGATCTGGGACTCCAGTCACCACTCCTTTCTGTCCCCAGCTGCACACCATCTTGGGGAATGTGCTAAATTGCGTAGGTGGTAAGAGTTTTAGCAGAAAATGGGATTCTACTGTCAAAACATTGCCTCCTGAGGTTATCACTTGCCATGAGTTAGGACTTTTCAGATACAGCTCTTTTTCAGTCATCCATGGTGTTGTAAGCAACCCCTCACTCATGATCCTGTAGAAAGGCCAGTAAGTTCATTGGTTCACAAGATGGACTTGGGTGAAATCATTTCCTTGGTCTGTGGTACCCTACCTGAGATGAAGGAATGTTGTGCACATCTCCCCAGGAACAGTAATGCAACACAAGAATTTGATTCCAACTGCCAGGGCAGAGTTCTCAGCATTATTTAATCTAGCTCACCCACTCAGTTTCTCTTGTGAGTGGTTGAGAGGTGATTATGTGACCCAAGGATTCTAATCACATAGTAAAGGAATAAATTTCTAGATTTCTGAGCAAAGATGAATCAGTGGTATACCCTATTCACCTGGGCATATCAGTATGTGTGTGTACTAACTGGGACTGCAGCAAAGTCTTAAGCATCTAGATATAAATCTAAAGAATAGGTTAATAGCACAGAAACAGAGAGAAGTGTGTCACAACAGAAATGAGATGGAGTCTTGAAAAAACTGTCCCAGAACCTGCAGACACAACTCTTCAGTTCAATCAGTTAATATATTCTCTTTCTTTCATAAATCAAGATTATATAATCTGTAACTTGCATAAATACTCCTATAGGCTCTCCATGTTTATAGTCTGAAAATAGACACTGCTCTAAATGATTAGACAACACCTACATCACCAAGGAATATGTCAGTAATGAAGATTCAAGTATGTCTCTTATCAGAAACTGGCTTTCCTAATTTATAAGGTCACTCATGCATTCTCAGAAGAGAGTAAAAGGCATTCAAAGATATGGAAAACAAAGTTATCAGACATCACTGTTTGTTTTTAATTGATAGGTATACATAATAACTTTTAGGTCTTTGAGACTCCTTACATTTCTATTATTATCTTCATTTTTCTTTTAGTTTTTAATTTATATTTTGAGACTAATTCAACTGTTCAGGTCAGTAAATATATATTGCTTTCTTTCTGTGAGGAAATAATCAATGTTCAAACTGCTGTCAGCTGAAAGAAAAATTCAAGATTCTTCATTAAAGGAACTGATGGCTTAGATGAGGACACAACATAATCTCAAAACAATGTTCAGACTCTATTCAAATTTCTAAGGAAAACTTCCAGATGTTAGGAGATAGAATATGCAGCTGGGGAGATGGTTCAGTGGATAAAGCAGAACTCACGTAAAATGCCAGACACAGTGGAATACAGCTGTAGTCCCCAGTATCCTTATAGTAAGATGAGAATCAGAGCCCAAGAAAATCCTCAGAAGCTCCTAGGCGAGCTCTCCTGGCATAAGCAGCAGTGAACAAGGGATCTTATCTTCAGCAAGGTACAAGGTGAAGACTGATACCCAAGGAGGTTCTCTGACCTGCATAGCACTCATGCACATACACCACTGCCTCCACTTCCTAAGTGCTAGGATTGTACCAGCACCCCAAGTTCAACTTGAGTTTTCCATTTGGAAAGTGAAGTCCCTTCATTGCCCTTATTAGGTATTATCTAAGTAGGCAAAATATTTACTTTAAAATAATCTATGTCCAAATGTCCTCATTTATCAATAAAGTCTGAACAGTTGGATAAGGTTTTGATGCTGTGCCCTCAAACCTGCTATAGTTTTAGTTTCTGAATCTTAGTTAGTTTAGACTTCCGGCCCTATGAGGACATATGGTTCTTCTATTTTCATCCAATCTAGTAATAATATTAGTGGTAATAAGTGCAGTCAGGTAATCATACCAAACTCCTTGCCATTTTTTAAAACAGACGAGCCCAACAAAGACATTTATCCTAACTCTTCTATGTCCAAGGAATGCCCCACATCTCACTAATCATTTATTTTGTAGAGACTGAAAAAAGTATTCAGTGATAAGATTTTCTGATAATGCACTATTGTGGCTACTGTACAGCTACAAAATATGTTCTACATACATATTTTGTCTATAATGTATATTCCCAATGTTTTCCTTTTAAAAATTTGAAAACCATAATTTTCATTTTTATAGCGCAGACCTACATGAACATACACATATATGAAATTAAAGTAACACAAATTTTGCCACTTTGATCATTTCTGTCTCATTCACTGTTTTTGAATTCTGGGGCAAACATAGGTTTGATGGCATCCATAAAGTTTCAGTAGCAAGGTTCTGAAGAGTTCAGTGAGCTATATAATTAAAAATCCCTCCCAATGAGGGGTTCCAGGTGTCCCTGAGATGTAGTATATGAAACGCAGAAAAATTCAATAGAAATATAAGAAATATATATTGGATTTTAACTTTTGATTTCAACTGGGTGTTTATTCATTAATTTATTTTATTATCAACTATACTATATATGAAATCATGCTCAAATAATATCTAAATTTGACATCAAAGAAGGAAGGGTAGCAGAGTACTGGGTATTGCCTATGCTGAAATATTTGTGCAGAGCCTACATATCTGTAACAAACCTTAGCTCACTCTAGTAATTTTATACAAATATTTTTTCTGACTCCCAGTTGTTCCTCCCAGTTGCTCACAATATTAATTCACTGTCCCTTGCTGGTTAATCATTTCAGCAATGCTGACTTTCTGCTTGCTTTTCCACAAGGCCTGCACATCATTAGTGGCATGACTATGGAATCCGCAGGGTGACTTTCATTACCATAATCATCACCTACAGCTGTACAACATTGTAGTGATACATTTTATTTACAAATTTGTTAGAAATTCTCCATTCCACAGAGTGGCTGCCCTTTACTTTTTAATTCTATCTAATTGGGTATGTATACAGTTGATAAATCTGACAAAGTATACAAAATAAAATATTCATTAGAAATCTAAGTAGTTTGTCAAACTGTGGTGGTTAGCCCTAGGGTCCAACGTCTCTAAATTCTTTAGAATTCTAACCCTCATGTAAATTCCAATATTTCATTCAATGAAACTTGCCAATTCATTTCTATAGTAAAATTTTTAATGAATCACAAGGCTTTGACCTTGTTCCTGGATTTTAAGTCTGCAGAGAAAGTAGCAGTCTTTCTGGCTTGCCACAGACTGGCCATTCACAGCACTAATTCAAGGCTCCTATAACCGCCAAGAGTCTAAGTACTTCCAAGACTCTGTTCCCTAGAGGAGGCCGCCTCTAGGAGCATACTCAAATTAGTCTGAGGCTCCATTTGCCAATCTCTTTGTTGTCCTTGGGGAGCTTGCTTCTCTATGCTCAACAGCATCTCCAAAAGCTTTTCGATTGCTTTCTTTCAATCACTCTCAGCAGATCAACTTGTCTTAGATTTTAGCATTACCACTGCTCATGGCACTTAACATTGATTGAAGATGTACCATGATGCTGTGGACTGAAGGTTTGTTGTTCTCCCTTCCCCTCCCTAACTGGTGTATTTGGAGAAAGGGATTTGGGGAAGCTTTTAGGTGTTGAGGAGCAGACCTCCAAATGAGATTACTTCTCTTAAAAGAGAAACCGAGCAGCTTGCTTCCTCTTACTTTAAAAACAATGAGCAAATGACTGCAGACCAAGAAGAAAGTCCTCACCAGTGTCAGATCTCCTCACCGACACCTGATATGGCATCTTGATCTTCGGCATGGAGGACTCAAAGGCAGCTAAATCGCCAAAAAGCCCACTCCAGCATGGGTAATGTCTTATGAAAGCTGCATCTCTAGAGCTCCCTGCATAGCTTAAAGGCAGCTCAGTTGATTAGAGCCTCTTCTCCAGAGTAGCTGTTAATGCCTATATGACATCCTCGTGGATCTTGTATGTTCAGGAGATTTCTGAGCCTTGAGAGGTTTCTTTACTTGCCCGAGTCTTGTAAA
Organism: Nannospalax galili; assembly: GCF_000622305.1. Taxonomy (NCBI): domain Eukaryota; kingdom Metazoa; phylum Chordata; class Mammalia; order Rodentia; family Spalacidae; genus Nannospalax; species Nannospalax galili. Next base: position 503,335 of record NW_008328003.1, read on the forward strand.
TTTCATTACTTCCTGAGTTTAATGAGCCTCCCCTCTAGGAATGTTTTAGTAAGGAGGAAACAGCTGCAGAATGACAGGCTCCCAGCTACATAACACCAGGCTTCCTCCTCTGTCTTTTACTGTATCCAGACCCCAGCCTATGAATGGTACTGTCTACATTCAGGGCAGTTCTTCCCCTTCAGTTCATCCTCTCTGAAAATACGTTCCCAGCCTCATACAAAGATGTGCTTGACTAATCTCCTAGTCACTTCTCAGTACAATCAAAATTAGCCATCACAGGCACCTTGCTCCTTCTTCTGCATTTCCTGTCTCTATAGTAGGACCACCACCAGTTGCACACCATCTGCCTGTAACTACAGAATCCTTTCTAATTTCTTCCCTCCCTAACTCCCTCTGGTAGATGCTACCTATGGTCTCTTGAAGCAGCTCCCTCCTTACTGGGAAACCATCCAGTGAGGTCAGTGATGCGTCTCTGAACAGTCACTAAGGCTTCTTGTCTGTACCCTTCACAATGGTTTACAACCAGACACCCAAGAAGTCAAGGTTTTATCACATGCTAACCACTATATTTAGTATTTCATATAATGTATTTCATCAAGTATCCTGAACTGTTATTAACTATATCTTATAAAAACCACATGAGAATTCCTACCTGTGGCTTATTTGGCACAAAAGCATCTGTCTTAGTGACTGACTCTCACAATGTTCATGAAAAATTACATCACTTCCATATCTAGCTTCTTTTATACCCCATTCTCAAATCTATTCTTCACTGTACCCTTAGATTTCATAAAAGAAATAAATTATAAAGCCCTAATTAGTATCACCTAAAAATTTAATGGTATCCCAAGTTTTACATAGTAAAATCAACTTACTGTCAGACAAAGCCACAAGAATCTCTACAAAATAATATTCTCATATTAATTCATTCATTCATTCATTCTCTAACTTCAAGTTCTAGTCCTAGTGAAACATATTTTATTAGCAATATTATACTTTTTCCTTTTCCTTTTTTTTTGTTGCTGTTCCTTTCCTGCTGTTTAGGTCCAAACATTTGCCCTCACTCCAGTTGTGCTCATTCTTTAAAGTCCAATTAAAAGTGTCATCACATCTCTAGGGTCAAGTCAACTCTCTAAGACAAAATTCTTTGTTCCCAGATCACCCATGACACCTGGCTTTCCTTGTACATCCCTAACTGATAGGCATGCCACAAATTACTGCAGAACTCTTGTATATTCATCTTCCTTAATCCCTTTGATAGTTTTCTGATCTTAAGATTTTTGAAGAATACAATCTTCATGCTTTAAAAGTAAAAGGATATAGGCCAGGCATGGTGGCACACGCCTATAGTCCCAGCACTTGAGAGGCAGAGGCAGGCAGATCTCTGTGAGTACAAGGCCAGCGTGGTCTACATAGTGAGTTCCAGGTCAGCTGGGGCTACAGGGAGACCCTGTCTCAAAAGGACAAAAACAGAAGAAAAAAGTAAAAAGATAAATAAATGAATCGTCCTGGTGGAAAGAATTAACATGACAAAGATCAGATGTTAAACTGACATTAAAATCATCTAAGAGAGATTGCCACTTATTTAAATTGTGATAGAGAGAGAGAGAGAGAGAGAGAGAGAGAGAGAATGAGAGAAGGAAGGAGAGAAGGAAGGAGGTAGGAGGTAAGAGTGGAGAGGCGGGGAAGGAAGATAAGAGGGGAAAGGAGGAAGGGAAAGGAACGTCACATGGCCAGTACAATGCTGTCACCAAGTTCCTTCTTGCAGAAGGAGAAAAGACAATGAAGTGGCATACCAAAGAGACAGGTGTCTAGATAATATATCATCATGGATCTGTTTAATTAATTAATTAATGATTATTAGTGCATGTGTGTTCACGTACACATGTCTGTACAACTGAGGTTCCTGCTTCCAAGGTATGTCAAGCTGACAACTGTAGTTAACCATGACAAATGTCATCATTTAAAACCTATAAAAGAGCTTTCCTTCTTTGCAATAATTCACCTAACTTGTAGTCCTCACGAATGTATTTGATAATTATGATTTGCTTTGATCAGTGAAAAAATCTCATGTAACCACTTCCAGTGGCACATGGTATTTCAGTACTTCAATCTATGTTCTTACGCCATGGTCACTCATATTTGGTTACAAAGTCAACTATCTCTTATTTTCTTTAAAATGAGAGGCATGTTTTTGCATCAACAAAAATTAATCAGTGAGCTTTGCTTTATAATATCAAGCCTTGGAGCTATAAGACACTGTTAAGGATTTCAAGACCACAGGGAAAAAGACCACCAGACCCAATTCAAGTTTTAATTAGCCAAGTTTACTAAAGCTATAGTTGTTCACAGTCTTTAGTTGAATTCAAGACATACAGCCCCAAGGGGAGGAAGGAAAAAGCTTAAAGGCAAAAATCACAAGAATTTTTGGACACATGAGTAGTAACAGGGTCCTGAGTAAGGTCAGGGAGCTGCTAAGTTAGCAAGATAAGCAAGTCACAGAAGCCAGAATTAGCAGGTTACATAGCTAAATATTTCTGGGAAGGGGCTTCTTCGAATTATGTCTTGTTATTTCAGCATATTAAGAAAAACAGCATATTGTTTTGGTTAATTCTCTTTAGTAAGCAAAAAGCACAGCTGCAGTGTCTGCATGGTGACATCTCCTTTACAGACAGCTAAAAAAGAAAGGATTCATCTAGAGGGAAGTGACTCACTGGTCAAAGAGGAAGGAATTTACTGGAACTAAGTTCTGGCTGCTTCTCCGGCCCTTCTAAAATTTAAAGTGGCTGCTACTAAAGTAGCTACTTTGTACAAAATGGAGTTACTCTGGCCATTACAACACTGGGCTTCTTAAAGTCCTAAGGGAAAGTAGGAGGGTGGGCCAAGAAGTCCCTACAGCAAGGGAGCCTGGGGAGCTCCTGGAGACTGTAGAGAAACAAGGTTCACACAGCACCACCCAAAGTTCTCTGACTATGGCACCCACACAGAACATAAGTTTCAGGGCCATGGAGAGTCCTCTCCTGGAGTGCTGCTTTGTGGGAAGAACCTTCTCTTTGCTGTAGCGTTCTCTTTGTAAGGCATGATGCAGGGAGGAATTGCTTGCTCTGGTGTGCTAGAGAAAATCTGCAAGTCACCTCTAGCCAGAGTCCTGGACTGAGTGCTAGTTGGCTGAATTTATTTAAGCAAACAAACACTAACTGGTTAACACCTGAAATTAGTTTAAAATGGTACTTAGAAAAGCAAATTCTCACTCATTTCACATACTTCAACTTGGGGTCTGAGGGGTGAGTGGCTTTTTATTTGTTTTTGTTTTATTGGAACTCTTTCTGTATATTTAGCTGTGTTTTAGAATGACCCCATTTACTTTTGTGTGTCATTTCTTAAATTTTTAATTCATTTTCAGCCAATGTTCTATTCTGCATAGCATGTAACAGCACTGAAGGACTCAGAGCACAGGTCATGTGTTGCTACAGTTTGGGGGACTGTTTGAAAACTATTTCTGGGGGGAGATGTCAACACATATCTACTCACACCAATTAAGGAACAAACGACAGACACAGGATACTACCAAAGTCCAATTTAGTGAAACAATGAGTTTTGCTGGGATTATTTACAGGGGTATAGGTGAGGGTTACTTACAGGATGAGAAATTATTCACAGTCAGCAGCATCACTAAAAGCCCACCCCAGCATGGGTGACAGCTATAAGCCTGGAGTCCACTGCGCAATCTGCAGACAGTTCAGCAGGTTGGAGTGTCTGTTTTCAGGGAGTTCAGTCAGTCCGAGACACTTCTAGGAAGTACAGCTGGTCTCTGCTTCTAGGTGTAGCTAGACTAAGAGCTTGGTCGGGAGGAGCCTAGTAAACCTGGTCAATTTTAGTGACTTCCTGAAGCCACTGAGTTATCCAATTCCTGAGCTTAAGGAACTTTCCTGCAGGATGGAATGTTTCTTAAAACATCCTGCTGTTTACCTTTCGAATTTAGAACAGCCCACTTTTGAGCTCTCTTCAGACCTTGTTTCACACCTTTCTCAACTTAAAAACATCTTACTGTTTAGCTCCCTTCAGACATTCTGTTGTTTACCTTCCTTTAGAGCTGTTTATTCAGCTCCCCTCCAAAATGGAAGGTTTTATCTCTGAGGCGATCACTACACAGCAGGGATGAAGGAGCCTGTGAGGGGCTGGCCAACTGCCTGCCAACCTCTTTCGGTTGCCTTGGACAAAGGCAGGCTGGTGGCCTCTGGATCCTGTTACACATCAGCTTCACCTTATTAGTTATTATCCCATGCCTTCCTCCCTGCTCTCCTTGTCCTTCACTCTGAATAAAATTATTTTGTCTTTCTCATTTTGTTTTTTGTTTCTTATGCTATAAATTTGGAAATCTGGCTGAGCTTTTCCAGTCAGCCCCCAGAGGGGGCCCTAAATTCCTACAATCTACTCTGAAGTTCAGCACCCTACTGCATTGTAGCAATTCTCTTTTTAATTCCCTAAATTTTCCTTCCTTTCTGCCATAAGAGGCTACCTACTGTTTCTCTGGGCCTGAACCACCTTCCTCTCTCCAGTATTGACACCACAGAGTCTTTGTTTTCAACATCTTTAAACCCTTACCTCTGCAGATCTTAAGGGGATTGTCCACTCATAGTGCAGCCTTAGATCCTAGGGTAGAAACCTCCATCACCACATGCCCAAACTCACTAAGGAAAAGCCCTTGACAAGACCAGGACTATCACACTGCATACTTGTCCTGCTCCACACCTTGTCCCTTGGCCTGATGCCTGCCCTTAACTGAGATGAGACCCCTCCTGTAATCTCTATGGCCTGATTCTGTTTGATAGAGTGTATAAATTTCAGGGGAGCCATAAGCTTCATTAGAGGAGGCCATAAAGACAAAAATTCCTTAGAGTGGCTAACGCCTTAAATCAGCAGTCTGGCCTTGTTCAAGCCTTATCAACTGGTCACTCCCTGGACTGAGAGAGACTGCTTATGGAACCCACCTGTCTCCTCTAGTGCTATAGATAGCTCACCTGCCTGCCTGAGCAAATAGCCTTGGGAAAAGAGACTCTCAAGGAAACCAGACCCCAGCACTGGAGTTAACTCTTGCAGCTGTGTGCAGCAGAGTTCCTATGTAAATCCAGACTGTTCCCCCTTTTGATGTAGATAATCATTCCTCACAGAAGGGTTTATCAACCTTTGCTGGGTTCCTTGGATCCAGGGAGCACATTCCTTGCCTGTTGCAGGTCTGGCTCTGACTCTTATTTCTAAACTTTAAACTCTTCCTTTTTTTGCCTTCCTAAATCTAACACTGTTGATCAGATCCTGCCCCTATGAAATGTCACCAGAGGCACCTAGTTTGCCAAGGTGTGGTATTGTCACCACACCCTCCCTCCTGAGTTCTTCTCTGAGTGTGTCCCAGAAAGTCCCCATCTTCTGTCTTCTAGTTCAGTCTCAGTGGTTTGTTCTGCATCCCTTCTAAATTGCCCAGAAATTTCCAGGAGGTCCTATGCCTATTGAGGGGGACAGCAGCTCTGTGCGTGAACTCCCTAGACATGTTCTGGCTCTGGCTGAGGCTTCAGGACTGGCAGATTAGGTCCCGCAGGATGCTGGGTTAACCACAGTACTCTGTCAAAAGTGCCTTTTCCTGCCCTCAAGGGACAGGCAGGGAATGGAACCAGGTGAAGGGAGGGTGCTTTTTCTGGTTGTAGACTCTTATTTCCCTTGGTCCCTGACTCTCACAGCATCCCCTAATCTCGGATGCGCTCTAGTGCAACGTCTCCAACTCTTTTCTCTGTTACTTCAAAAGTCTGCTTTTCCCTGGATCCCTTAGAGCTTCAAACCTGGACCAAATGTTAGAGGTTCCCTAGTCTCCTGCTCACACTAAGGGAAGGTCCTGGAGAACCTGTCACCACTCATGAGCAGGTTGAGCTGATCTCAGTAATTTTTCTTACCTAGCTGAACTGCTTTCAGGATTTTCCCAGCTCCTTGGCAATTTTCAGGTCCCCTCATTCTTGAAGGCCCAGAAACCCTAACCAGGACCCCTGAAGGTTCCTCTTTGGGGCCTCTCTGCTGTTCTGGCTACACCCACACAGATCTTGGTAGTCCTCCAAACTTCACTGGCTGATCACATCCACTAAGCGCTGCTCTGAACTACTTTTAAAGCAAAACCACATCCAAAGTATCAGTCAGCCTACACCCTAGGAAGTCAGTACTCCCACTGTTAGGGAAAGAGGAATTTACTGCTTGGTTGAATTTACTGCTTGTAACTGATTAACTCAACTGGAGACACAGGCATCTGGAGATAGGGGCAAGTGCTGCAGCCCCCGGAGCCTGCACTGTCTGATCTGTGTTGTGTCATGTAGGCATGTCTGCTTACACAAGATAACAGGAAAGGGTTGCACCAGGCACATACCACCCACCCTTCCCCAATTGGGACACCTGAAGGGAGTTGTAACATTTTTCTTGTTTTGAAGTTATTGGTTTGTGAAATGCTTGCTTTGAAACTATTGGTTGTATAAACGCGGGCTTTTGTGTAACGGCTGTGGGAGCCTATATAATCTTTACCTGAAATTGCCTCAGGGTCGATTGCTCTAACCAGACCTGTGTGTCTTGGAAGGACGGTCGGCCCCAGCTAGCTGGTTTAATAGAACTTTGCTTGATATTTGCATCTCCATACTCGTGCATTTATTCTCCAGAAGAGACCCACCGAGTCACGGACCCTAACAAAAGCCAACCTAAATGTCCATCACAGAGGACTACTTAGATATCACGGAGGCAGAGTTTCTTTTCTCCAGACAGGGCAGTGTAATTCGAGGGTCGCCCCCTCGTGTCTGTAAAATCTAGAATAAAGCGAGAGTCACCATCTCGTGTCTGGTCTTAGGTTAGTAATCCTGAGTGAAGAAGTCTGGGTTCGAGTCCCGGCACCTAGGTGAAAGTCCAGGTAACCAGCCCTGGCCTTAGGGTCCGAGTGTCTCGGCCCTAGGAAGGAAGCTTGCCATCAAACCTGGCGCCTGAGGAGGAAAAAATCGAGCTCGTCACTCTGAGGCAGTCCGAGTGGACGCCATTTGGGAGAATCATGAGAAGTCTCGGGGATCCTGAAAGTGAGATTGGTGAGTGCAGCGCGCATCTGAGTGAAAGGAGGACCGGTCCACACAAGTGTGATTCAATGTGGTACGCGTGCTTGATGGTTGTGCTAATTGTCTTACGGGGGGGGGTCTGGTTTTGTGTTAGTTACATAGAGGGAGGTCTGGGTTTGTAATTTTCTCAATGCTCTCTATTTTAAACTTTCCCTTCCTCCTTTTTCCTTCCTCTTATTCTTGGCCTGAGTCTTCGCGTGGGACCGTTAAAGGCAAAAGAGTAATTGAGGTTTTCTGGTCAGGGCTACTCCCTGATGTAAGCCAAAGGCTCTTAGCCCTCTTGGCAGACCCCGACTGCCCGCATGGGTGGAGACAAGACCCCTTATCTGTATCTCCCTCTCCTCTCCATCCCTCTCTCCAGCCACTGAGAAAGCCCCACAGGCATGGGTCGGGGAAATAAAAGCCATTAGGGTGCCCACCGCTGAAAGACTCCTGTGAAAGGATAAGGGGGTCCCAGGCGTGAATCCCAGATAAATTCACGTCCCCCGCAGAAGAAAAAGTGGGCAACGACAGGCACCCATCCACAAGCATGCCCACTGGCCATCATTGTTTAGAGTGGCATCTTCACTTCTCCCTTTTCATCTTTCTCTCTCTCTTCTGTGATCTCCACCATGGGTCAGACCCAGGCCACTCCTAAAGGTTTAATCCTCTCTCATTTCTTGGGGGTGAAGGAGCGGGCTTTGAAATTGGGCCCGGGCATCAGGAAGGGTAAGTTTGGCACTTTTTGCTCGACTGAATGGCCCACCTTTGGAGTAGGTTGGCTGACCCAGGGGTCCCTTTCCCTGAACACCATCGGCAAGGTCAAGGCTGTCATTACCTGGCCTGACCCAGAGGGCCACCCGGATCAACTCCCTATATCCTTTTGTGGGAGAATCTGGCAGAGGATCCCCCATCCTGGTTAAGACCCCTTTTGGTGAGAAAGCCTCATGGTTGCCCACCAAAAGTCTCCATCATGGTGACCCAGGAAGGATTGAAGTCCTCCAGTTGCAGAGGCGGGGACCCTAGTGCTCCGCCAGTTCTCCCTGAGAGCTCCTCCTTCTACCCCCCTTTGCCCATTGAGCAACTGCCACCTATGCAGCTCCACGGGGAGGAGAAGCTGAGGCAGCCTATGGAGGGGGGTGATGGAGACGGGAGTCCCCATGGGAATCCAGTGGTTGCCCCCTCCCCAGACTCCTCTACAGGAGAAGATAGACAACCTGGGGAGGTGGGAGGGATGCAGTTAAGGTCTTGAGGAAACAGGAACCGAGTGGAGGAAGCTCCATTCTCCACCACAGGAGGAGCCATGCCAGTTCTGCCGGTCTGAACGGTTGGCGGTCCATATGGAGTTCAGCAGTATCAATACTGGCCCTTTTCCTCTAGCGATCTCTACAATTGGAGGACCCAAAATCCTCCCTTTTCTGAAGACCCTAAGTGTCTAATAGGTTTGGTAGAATCCATTATGTACACCCATTGTCCCACGTGGGATGACTGTCAGCAGCTACTTCGCACCCTCTTCACAACAGAAGAGTGAGAACGCATCCTGAATGAAGCCAGGAAGAACGTCCTCAGAGAAAATGGGAGGCCCACTACCCTTCAGCCTGCCATCTATGAGGCGTTCCCCCTCACACGCCCAAATTGGGATTTTGGGACGGCAGAAGGTAGGGAGTGTCTCCAGGTCTACTGCCAGACACTGATGATTGGCCTCCAGGTGGCTGCAAGATGGCCCACTAACCTGGCTAAGGTAAAAACAATCGTTCAGGGAGAAACCGAAACCCCAGCCATGTATCTGGAAAGGCTATTTGATGCCTATAGGCAATACACCTCTATAAACCCAGAGGCAGAGGAACAGAGGTCAGCTGTAGTCCTCTCTTTTATTAAACAGGCAGCCTCCAATATCAGGAGAAAACTCCATACACGGGACGATCTGGGGGAGATTTCTATTAGGAGATGCTGCAACAGGCAGAGAAGGTCTTTAATGCTAGGGAGTCCCCGGAGGACAGGGAGGAGACGCTAAGGAAGGAGGAATGGGAGATGCAGGATAAAAATAGGAAAGAGGACAGAGAATTTCAAAGAGAACAAGAAGCAGAGGGAGGAGATGGCCAGAATATTCTTGGCTAGAGTGAAAGGGAGCCCTGAGCCGCCCCAGAAAGCAGGACCCCACCCATCTAAACTAGGGTGGAAACAGTGTGCCCTGTGCAAAAGATATGGGCACTGGAAGAGAGAGTGCCCACAAAGAAGAGGAAGACAAGGAGGAGGGAGCCCTGTCAGGACCCTCCACCTGGGAGAAGGAAACTGACAGGGAGAGGGCTCGGCACCCCTCCCCGAGTCTTGGGTAACTCTGTGCATGGAGGGGACTCCCACTGGGTTCATGGTAGATATGGGGGCAGTTCTCAATCAAGCTCACGGTCCTCTAAATCCAGGGCACACAAGCATAGTCCAAGGAGCTACAGGAACTAAGAGGTGTGCCTGGACCACCAACAGGAAAGTGGACTTAGGAAGGCATCAGGTTTCCCACTCCTTCCTGGTTGTGCCCAAGAGTCCTGCACCTTTGTTAGGTAGAGATTTACTCACCAAGATCGGGGCACATATCCATTTTGAGCCTAAAGGGATAAAAGTCATGGGCTCAGAAGAACAGCCCCTGCAGCCAGTAAATGTGTTGTCTTTATCACTGGCTGATGAATATCGCCTATTCCCGGCAGCTCTAGAAAAGGGGGGAGAGGAAGACATGAGCTCCTGGTTGCAGGAGTTCCCTTCCACCTGGGCCGAAACCGGGGGAGTCGGCCTTGCTAAGCACCTGCCCCCGGTTGTGGTCCAACTCAAAGCCACTGCCCTGCCCATTCGGGTCCGGCAGTACCCGATACCAGAAGAGGCTAGGAAGGGAATAGCGCCTCACATCCATAGACTGCTAGAAGTAAAAATCCTTAAACCCTGCCAATCAGCATGGAATACACCCCTGCTTCCAGTGAGAAAGCCTGGCAGTGGAGATTACAGACTGGTGCAGAATTTGCAAAGGGTAAATGAAAGGGTAGAGGACATTCACCCCACGGTGCCCAATCCATACACCCTACTTAGCCACCTGTCACCGTCCCATGTGTGGTATACCACCCTAGACTTGAAGGATGCTTTCTTCAGTGTCCCTCTCGCT
>NW_008328003.1:514085-546298 GCF_000622305.1 Nannospalax galili
CAAAGGAGTCCTGGCCCAGCAACTAGGCCCGTGGAAGAGACCTGTGGCTTACTTGTCCAAGAGGCTGGACCCAGTGGTCTTGGGATGGCCATCTTGCCTGAGCATCTTGGCAGCCATCGCCCTACTGGTAAAGGAATCTGACAAGCTGACCTTTGGCCAGGACCTGAGGGTGACAGCCCTGCATACTGTGGAGGGGATTCTCAGGCACCCTCCAGGGAAATGGATGACAAATGCCAGGCTCACCCACTACCAAGGGCTCCTGCTGGACTCTCCTTGAATCACCTTCTCGGCCCCGTGGCCCTGAATCCTGCCACTCTCCTGCCAGACCCAGACCTGTCAATCCCCATCCATGACTGTAGAGATGTTCTCTCTGAAATCATCCAGGTACGGGCAGACCTGAGAGACATGCGGCTGCCAAATAGTGAACTGGACTCGTATACAGACGGAAGCAGCTTTGTGCGGGATGGGGACAGAAGAGCCAGAGCAGTGGTAGTGACGCATGAGGGGGAAGTCATTTGGAGCACAGCCCTGCCCCCTGGCACCTCAGAACAGAAGGTGGAACTTATTGCTCTTGCAGAGGCACTGGAGAGAGCAGAAGGCAAGCGAGCTAACATTTATACAGATAGCAGGTATGCCTTTGGCACTGTGCATGTTCATGGTGCCATCTACCTGGAGAGAGGATTCTGGTCCACAGAAGGAAAGGAGCTGAAGAACTTGCAGGAAGTCCAAAGACTGTTAGAAGCTGTGGAAAAGCTGAGGGTGGTGGCAGTTATACATGTGCCTGGGCACCAGTCCAGAAAGACTCCTGAGGCTATTGGTAACAACTTTGCTGATGCAGAGGCCAGGAGGGTAGCTCTCTTAGACCCCATTGTGCTGGCAGCTCTAGAGGTACCCATACCTGAACTACCCACCCTACCTCCCAGACCTCACTATTCCCCAAGGGACCTTGAGTGGCTAAGAAAACAAGCTCCGGGAGAAAAGCCTGGGGGGGGAGGTTGGAGTAGGGACTGGGAAGGTAGACTGATCTTACCGGAAGTACTAGGGAAATACATGCTCACCAACCTACACAGATCCACCCATCTAGGTTGGAAGAAGTTGCTCAGTCTTTTACAGAATGCACAGTTGGTATTTCCACACCAGAACGAGGCCGCACGTCAGATCACGGGGGGATGCGAGAGCTGTGCAAAGCTAAGACCAGCCCCAAAGGGGCTCCACCCGACAGGTATCCGGGAGAGGGGGAGGGCCCCAGGAAGAAGTTGGGAGATAGACTTCACCAAGGTAAAGCCAGAAAAGTATGGGTACAAGTATTTGCTAGTTATGGTAGATACCTTCTCAGGATAGGTGGAGGCTTTTCCAACCAAGCATGAAACTAGTCAGATGGTAGCAAAAAAATTAATAGAGGAGATAGTCCCCAGATATGGGGTCCCTGAGGCTATAGGTTCTGATAACGGCTTGGCTTTCATTAGTAAAGTCCTACAAGGACTAGCCCAGGCTCTGGAGACAGACTGGAAATTGCATTGTGCGTACAACCCACAAAGCTCGGGGCAGGTAGAAAGAATGAACCGGACATTAAAGGAGACCCTTTCTAAATTGGTAATTGAGACTGGCTGTGACTGGGTGACTCTCCTCCCCTTAGCCATTTTCCGGGTTCGAAACTCCCCCTATGTGCATAGTCTAACTCCCTTTGAAATAATGTACGGGGCCCCTCCACCAATAACCAGGCGAGCGCAGCCCCCGGGGGAAGAGAAGTCAGCCCCTGACTATTTAAATGTGTTGCAATCCCTTGCCAAAGTACAGCAAGAAATTTGGCCCCTAATTAAAGCATACTATGAAGGGGAAAGAACCCCAATTGTGGAGCATGGTGTAGTCCCAGGGGACATGGTCTGGGTCAAGACACAAAGTAAAAACTCTCAAACACAGATGGAAGGGACCTTATGATGTACTGTTTACCACCCCCACTGCCCTAAAGGTTGATGGCATCACTCCCTGGGTCCACCACACCCACGTTCGGAAGGCCTTGCCTCTCAAGGACCCGGAATCCTGTGTGAAGGAGTGGGAGGTGCGGCCAAATCCTGCTAATCCCTTAAAGCTACATCTGAGCTGGACATGAAGGGATTCCTGCTGATAAGCTCACTGTTATGGGCCCTCCAGAGAACAGTAGTGTCAGCGGGAGCTTGGAGCATCAACCCCCACCAACCAGTAAGTCAGACATGGATCCTGAGAAGCGGTGATGCCTATGAGGAATGGAACTGCACATCCCATATGGCCCCGTTGTGGACATGGTGGCCAGATCTGTATGTTGACTTAGAACTTGTACTGGGGCAATTTTATTACCTCCCCCAGAAAAACCACCAGGAACAATATCATATGAAAAAACTGGCTTTGGTTGACTTATCATCCACAGTCAACTGCGAAGCTTTGCGGGCAAATGGGTTCTTTGCTTGCCCAGGTTTTCGGACAGGTTGGTGGAGGCGCAATTTTGGGGGTGCTGATAGACTCTACTGTGCTGAATGGAATTTTGTGGAAGTTAATGATGGGCGATGGAGATGGGAGGTTTCCCCTGACCTGATTGATATGAGGTTTACTTCTCAATACAACCAATGGACAGTATCTCCACTGGCCAACAAGGTTAAAATCACTTTTACCTCAAAGGGAAAAAATGATAAAAGGCAGATAGCTGGGCTGACATGGGGCCTGATGCCCTACCAGATGCCATGGAGGGGGGTCCTGTTCCAGATCTACCTCCAGGTCAAGGTGTTAAATATCCCTCGTCTGAGGCCCCAACCTCCCCTGCCTGGGTCTCCTAGGCCCACCTTCAAGCCATCAGGCACCACAACAACATCAGCAGCCCCAGCCACGGAAAGGCCGGGGACGGCTGCGAAACCACAGATTTCCAGGAACCCTATGTGGGAGATGGTGCTAGCTATAGTAGAAACCCTTAATCATACCACTCCCTCTCTTACTGACCCATGTTGGCTGTGTTACCCTTTTATGAGGCCATCGGGATAAATAGTTCCTATACTCTCAACAACTCTTATCCCACCTATTGGGACGGGAGACCATGGGGACTTACTTTTGCCCAGGTCTCGGCCTCTGGCACGTGTGTAGGCACAGTTCCAACATCCCAAAGCCAGTTATGCTCCTCATGCAATAACACCCCATGGGAGCAGGGGAAGTGGATTATACCCACCTCGGGCTGGTGGCTCTGTTCAAAAACGGGCCTCACCCCAGCCCTATCCACCTCTGTATTTAATGCTAATAATGAATTTTGTGCACTTGTGGCCATTCTGCCCAGTCTTTCATACCACTCTCATGAATCCCTCCTCTCCTATTGAGAGGAAGAACAGAGTCCACTTTGAAAGAAGAGGGAACCCATTACTGCCTTAACCATTGGAACTCTCTTCTCCATGGGGATAGCTGGAGCAGGGACTGGAATTGCAGCCCTAGTAACGTGAGAGCAAGGGCTCACAGCACTAAGGTTAGCAAAAGACAGGGACTTGGAACAGCTCTGGCAAACTATGTCAGACCTGGAGCAATCTCTCACTTCCTTATCAGAGGTGGTGCTACAAAACAGAAGGGGCTTGGATCTCCTATTTTTAAAGGAGGGCGGGCTATACTCAGCTTTAAAAGAAGAATGCTTTTTCTATGTAGACAAGACAGGGGCAGTCAGGGAATCTTTGATCAAGTTAAAAAAAGACCTGGAGAGGAGGCGCAAGGAGTATGAAAATAGTGAAAGCTGGTTCGAGTCTTGGTTTATGCACAAACCATGGTTTACAACTCTCCTTTCAGCTATCACAGGACCTCTAATTATTCTGTCGCTCCTAGTCACAATTGGTCCCTGCATAATAAATAGGCTACTAAAGTTTGTTCAGGAAAAAATCAATACTATCCATCTCTTGGTCCTTCGCCAGAAATACCAAGCCTTAGACACTGCTGAGGAAGATTCCTCAGTCTGACTTAGAAAAAGGGGGGGAAATGTTAGGGAAAAAGGAATTTACTGCTTGTTTGAATATACTGCTTGTCTGAATTGACTGCTTGAATTTACTTGTTTAAATTTACTGCTTGTAACCAATTAACTAAACTGGAGACACAGGCATCCGGAGATAGGGGCAAGTGCTACAGCCCTGGAACCTGACCTGTCTGATCTGTGTCGTGTCATGTAGGCATGTCTGCTTACACAAGATAACAGGGAAGGGTTGCACCAGGCACATACCACCCATCCTTCCCCGATTGAGACACCTGAACGGGCTTTTGTGTAACGGTTGTGGGAGCCTATATAATCTTTACCTGAAATTGCCTTGGTGTCGATCGCTCTAACCAGAACTGCGTGTCTTGGAAGGACAGCCGGCCCCAGCTAGCTGGTTTAATAAAACTCTGCTTGATTTTTGCATCTCCATACTCGTGCATTTGTTCTCCTGAAGAGACCCACCAAGTCACAGACCCTAACACCACTTGTAAAAGGGTGTAAGACTACTTGCACTCTGGGCCACAAGGAAGATTAAATGGAGGCAGTCCCATCAAGTCTTTGCAAACTGCATCTGACACATGCTAAATGTTTGGCACAAATAAGTCATCAGTGCCCTATCTCTCTGCTTAAAAAAATCCAGTAACACATTTCACTGAGACAAGACACCTCCTCTGGCCTGGAGTGGTGGGGGAAGGGTGTAAGACTACTTGCACTCTGGGCCACAAGGAAGATTAAATGGAGGCAGTCCCATCAAGTCTTTGCAAACTGCATCTGACACATGCTAAATGTTTGGCACAAATAAGTCATCAGTGCCCTATCTCTCTGCTTAAAAAAATCCAGTAACACATTTCACTGAGACAAGACACCTCCTCTGGCCTGGAGTGGTGGGGGAACCCTTCTTTGCTGGTGTCCAGTTCCCTCCATGAGCACCAGTTCTTTGGTCAGTGTTTCCCTTGCCTTCCCAAAAAATGCAATGCAGAACTGCAAGAACTCCTAAGCCTCAGCCCACAAAACAAAGGAAAAGAAAGGAGAGGAGAGGAGAGGAGAGTGGAAAAGAAAACCAAGAACTGAAAGAAAAGGAATGGAAGAAAAGATTGGAAAGATGAGCATAGAGGAGACAGTAAAAGAAAAAAGAGAAGAAAGAAAAAAAATGCACTTCAGTAAAAGCCTGGAATACACCCTCTGGTTCTGATTCTAGCTCTAAGGGGCTCTACTTGCCTTGAGTGTTGTGCAACTCTGTATACTGTAGACAACTGACAGCAACATAAATAACTTTTTTCTAGAGACAGGTCACCTTCTGTGAAGACAAGCCTCTCCGCTTTCCCACTGGTAGAAACAGCAGTTTTCCATAATTTTCAAACGCATTCGTGTCTAAAGGTAACCCTGCTTGGTGATTTTTAAAGCTCTCCGAATATTTCTTGATTCCCTCATTAATGAGTTAAATAAAATATTTAAAAGTTTATTTTGTGCCTGTTGTCATAATTGTATCTAATTCCAAATATCATCTGACAACATTTATGAGCCCAGAGCTGTTATTTTGCTTTTAAGGATGGACGATGGGGACTGGAGAGATGGCTCAGCAGCTAAAACCATGCTCTGCTCTTACAGAGGATCTGAATTCAGTTTCTAGCATCCATGTTATGTGCACAGCTCACAACCACCTGTAGTTCCAGCTCCAGGGTATCTGACACCCTCTTTTGGCCTCTACAGGTGGGCATCTGCACTCACATGCACATATTCACACACAGGCACACCCACATACACATAATTAAAAATAAAAAATTTCCAAACATTCAAAAAACTGTTTAAAAACAATGAACGATGGGCTTGGTGGGACATACCTGTAACCCCAGTATTGGTGAGGCTGAGGCAGGAGAACCACAAGTTAGCCAGGGTACACATCAAGATTTTGCCTCAAATAAATGAGTAAATAATCAACTAAATAAATAGGTTGTGACTGGATCTGAATATCAGAGAGGAACCCATGCTTGGTTAACCCGAAGGGCCAGTCTCACAGAGGTCTCTAAAGAGCATCCCATAACGCTCTACCTGGCTCCTGTCCAGGCCATAGAAGGAAGGAGAAAGCAGATCCAATTCCCTGCATCTCACCCAGCCCCAACAGGTATCGTGGAGGTAACCTTGCACTCAAAATTCCCCAACCACTTACCTCCTTCCCTCAAAGAACAGAGCATCTGGGCTTGAAGAGGGCACCAGCACATGCTGTCAACAGCCATTTGCAAGGGTTCCACTCTGTAGGAATGGCCCCTGCTACCACTCTAGTGCATATAGTCAAGCTGTTTTGTCAACTACCCCACCATTCTTTTCTGTTCCATATCAGTGTCCCTCTTTCCAAAATCCCATCTTCTGCTTTGTAATAAGCTCTAGTCCCAAAACTTTTGTCACTTCTGCTCCCAAGACCCAACTTGAAACCACTTCCCTTTGCCTTTTAATCTTACCCTCTTTCTACTCTATGATATGTAAGAGCCAGAGAATGATGTATTTCCTTAGGGGAGCCACTAAGAGAGCAAATGACAATCGTAATAGAAAAAGCCCAACGTTCTCCTGTGTGTAAAGATAACGTTGGGTCACTGAGGGTAACAATCAAACAGTCCCAATGTTGTGGACTATCAGCATCCATTAACTGGGTGCTTGCCTCACACCAATGGACAGGAATTCTTATTTCTCCCACCATATTAATATTTTTTAAAGGATTAGTTTTATTTTTATTAATGAGTATGTGTGTATCTGAGTGAGTTTCTGCCATGGGACTGCAGCTTCCCATGGGGACCAGAAAAAGGCAACAGATCCCTGGAGGTGCTGTTATCAGCAGTTAGGGGCTGCCTTAAGTGGGTGCTGAGAACTGAAGTCTGGTCCTCTGGAAACACAGCAAGAGTTCTTAACTGCACAGCCATCTCTCCACCTCCTCGAAATATTTTTTCAATGTGTATTTTTTATTAAATTTTTGTGAACCTTAAAATATATTTGATGATAGTTTTTCTCTGGAAAATAGAATTTGTTTCTAAGGGTTACTTCTATTTGAAAATAGATTGTTTTTACTTGTCTGTCTGGTTTTGTTTTTGCTTGCTTTGAGACAGGGTCTTACTATGCAGCCCAGACTTGCATCGAACTTACAATTTTCTTGCCTCTACCTCTGCAGTGCTGGGATTCCAGGTATGTAATACTATGCCCAGCTTGAAAACATATTCATTGTTTTTGTACATGATTGTTTGTTTTGTGTATGTTTACGATATTTGTGTGTGCTATGCATGCTTGTCTATAGTGGATGTATGGAGGTCAGAGGACAATTTGCATCAGTTCTCTCCTTCTACCTTGTGGATCATGGAAATTGAAGTCAAATCCTCAAGCTTGGCAGCAAGCTCCTTTACCCACTGAGCCACCCTGCCAGCAAATAGATTCTTATTCCATGCTCTTGATCTTCAGTCATTCTGTTCCTTTGTCTGTAACAATAAACCACAGGGAGACAAAATCCAAACAAATCAACCTTCCTTTACTTTAAAGGAGAAGGGAAAAAATACTTATAGATGCACATTTGATGCCTTTGTTTTAGGCAAACTGACTGAGTGCTCTTCTTTGCCTGCCACAGGACAACACTTGGTGAATGCTGTCTAGGAGCTAGTCGTCAAGGGGAGGGCTGTGGGTTCATATTCAGAGGGTTTTGAGACTCACAGTTTAGTAACTGGCTCATTTTCAGTTCTTCCATCCATGTGCTACACTGACTTTCAGGCTGAGGGGAAACTTGCTTTATTTTTCCATGAAACACAGAGGAAACCCTCTGCCTTCAATTTGGGTGGGGCTGGTCTGAAGCAATGAATCTACAGCATTCTTGCACAGAAGCCCCACCTCAGAATTTCCTCTAGTGGTCACCACACTCTGGAGACACTTGTCCTAAAGGGCCAGCCCACACAGCTGTTATGTACACAGAAATGCACAATGTGAGTGGCGAGGGACTGAGGAGGTGACTCAGTAGATAAAGTGCTTGTGATACAAGCAGTAGGATCAAAGCTCAATCCTCAGCACCTATATAAAAAGCCCATTGAGGTGGTAGGAACATGTAATCCCAGCACTAGGGACGTGGATATATCAAGACCCCTGAGCACATTGTCCAGCCAGCCTAGCTAAACCAGGGAGTGCCAGGTTCAGTGAGAGACCTGTTCCCAAAGAATGAGGTGGAGAAGGTACCCAGTATCAATTTCTGGCCTCCACATGCTGCATATACACATGCACCTGCACACATATACACACACATGCATATACCACATGTACATATAACACACACCACAAAAATTAAATTAAGTTAAATTAAAAAGAAATGAGTGGCTAGACTGATGTCTTCCTCACCTCTAGGTGGGTATGGATGATAAAACTTATAGACTATCTCTGCTTTATAGATAAATACCACTAGTAAATAGAACAAGACTCATCATGAGGGCTTTCCTTTGGATAACTATGTGGCTACATTCCTCAGCTATGTGGCAGTAATATTGTAGCTCATATTTACATCGCACCCATTGTTTAAAGTATAGAGAACAGATGCATTATAATTAATCTGAATTGTAAGCCTTTAGCCAATGACTCCTTTCTTGAGTCATTAAAGGAATAAGATAAGGTGCTTGATTTTATCCTGGTTTGTGATAAACCCAGTTTACAGGCATCCCATGAGACCAGTAGGTAACATCCTTTTCTCTTTACTGTACCGTCTATCACAGTTGTGAGGGCTAATCCTCATTTTTCAACTTGACTAGATTTAGAATAACCTAGGATATACAACTCTGGGCATGCTCATGAGGACATTTCCAGAGAAGTTTAAATGAGGGCAGGAGACTCATCCTAAGTGGGTAACACCATCCCACGGAACAAGGGCCAAACTACATAAAAAGTGATGAAGGAGATTCTCTGAAGAGTATCACCAGGCCCCTGTTTCCTGTTCCATTATTTGAGGAGCCCCAGCCACACATCCCTACACCTAGAACTCCACCATGCCTTCCTTCCACACCATGATGGGTTGTACCTTCCCAAACTCTGAGCCCTTTAAGTTTTCTCTGTTTACCTCAGCCTTAAGAAACATAAATAACACACCATCCACATGTTGTGACTTACCAGCTTATCTCTTTGAGGAAGATCGTTCACACATCTGAGTTTAAAGAAAAACCTAATGAAAATCCCCTTGTTATCAATTTTTAGGGACTCCACCATACACAGAGTTAAATGTGTGATGGGAGGCCACACTAATTTCATTGACTGAATTAACCATTTGTCTATATTTATGTATTTTGAAACATCACACTGTATACCTTAAATACAATTACATTTTTAGGTTGAGTTTATGTTTTATTTAATGTGTGTGTATATGTATAAATATGCACAGGCAGAGGCCAGAAGATGGCATCAGATCACCTGGAGTTGGAGTTACAGGTGGATGTGACATGAGTGCTGGAAATAGAGCTCAGGTCTTTTGAACAAGAAATACAAGCTCATATATATATATATAAATTGAATTTTTGTGTATTTCGTACAGATCTCAAACAATCTTGATCATCTTTATACCCCTGTCCCCACTGGCACCTCCCATAGCCCCCCAGCTGGAGCCCATATACTCTGTCATCTCTCCCAAGGCCCACTGTGTTGTCAGTGTCCCCATCCATTCCCCAGTGCAAGTCCATTCACAGAGTCTAGTCAGCCTACCTAAGTCCCTTGTTTTAGGAGAGCAGCTCTTCTTCGTCTAGCAGTAATCAGTTGCTAACATTTCTTCAGATAAAATTGAGGTCTGCTGTTCATTTTCCCAGTTCTATGCTGGGTTATTGTCTGCCTGAGTTTTCATGGGACTTGCGTGTACTGACACCATTGTCATAGAATCAAATATGAACAGGTTCCCAGGAGCTTGTAAGACTGTTTCCACATGGTCGTGCACCTCTTCCCTGGCTCTTAAAGTCTTTCCATCCCCTCTTCTCTGATGGTCTGTGAGCCTTGGGTGGGTGAAGTTTAATAAAGGTGTCCTGTCCAAGGACCATAATTTAGCAGACTCTTGATCTCTACACTTTGGCCATTTGTGACCTTTTGTGTTCCTGGCCCTCTGCTGTATGAAGGAGCATCATTAGTGAGAACTAAGATATTCATTAGTGTCCTCTTCTTTATCCCTATTCTATGTGTAGAAGTTGCATTGTCGATGTGTCACTTAGGCCTGGGCAATTCATAGACAATGTCCATGTGTGACCAGTTGTGGTACTTGGTAATAATCTCTGACTGATGCAAAATGAGCTTCTTTGATGAGCGATGCCTGGGATATTTTCTGTAAACATAGGGATACATATTTTGCACATAGTAAGAAATTACATTAGTCTAATGATGTGATGGTTTGGGGGTTTTCTCTAAGAAAGCATCCCAGTGCATTTGATATCATAAGTAACTTAGAAGTGATTAAAACTATATGAGAGAGGCTTTAAACTAAAAAAGAGAGATATGGGAGAGATGGATCAGCAGTTAAGAGCATCTACTGTTCTCTCAGAGGACCAGAGTTCAGTTCAAGACCAGCACCAAAGTCAGGTGGCTCACAATTGGCTATAACTGCAGCATCAGGAGGTCCAAATCTTCTTCTAGACAGCACCAAGCACCCCTACACATATGTGCATAGCAAACCTGTGCATATTCACACCACACACACACACACACACACACACACACACACACACAAATAAATCCTTAAGTTTTGTGGGAAAATATGGGTGGATTGCATGAAAACAACACCATTCTACATAAGGAGTTTTAGCATCCATGGGTTTTCTTATTTTCAGGGGTCCCAGAGCCAAACCTCAGCCCTTATTGCCAGCCAAACTCTGTCATACTTCAGTACAGCAATTTCTACCTCCCACCTGCTGATTTGTCCCCAGCTCTAGATTCTGGATTATTCTGGATTATTCTTTCTTTGTCTGGGGTGTGTCACCACACCTTACTCAGTAAAATCTTCTGTTGTGTTAGGCATTCCATAGACAACGACTGGGGTGTTAAATGAAAGAAAGCTCAATTTAAGAACTGAAAAGAAAGATCTTTAGACCAGATTTTTATAACAAACAACAAAAAAACACCTACTAGAATGATATCGTGAGGTCAGACTCAGCCCGAGTCACCTCTAACACCCCTGAGAATTCACCCTCAGCAGAGCCCTACTTGGAGAATATCAGGGAATCAGGTGGGCTCAGAAATCTAAGGCAGCACTGGACTCAGAAAAGAACTCCCGCGGGCTGCTCTGTTTACCACGGGCTTATGGCGCCCTCTTGTGTCTATCTCTGAGAAATGCAGGATTCCATCTAGGATTTAATGTTCTTGGGGTTTTTTTTGTTTGTTTAAACTTCTAAATGATCTAATGTTTTATGTTAAATTCAAGTACTCTTTCAATTTGTGCTATTGTTATTAAGTAGTATATACTTTTTTAATTTACTCAGACTTTTTCTTACATGTATACAAATTTTAAAGTTTTAGTTTATCATGTATGTGTGGTGGTGGTTAGTGGTGGGGGTGTGAAGGAGAGAAGAGAGTGTAGGATTGCTTGGAGCAGTTGTGAGCCTCTGGACTTGGCTGATGGGAATCAAACCCCAGTCCTTTAGAAGAGCAGCAAGCACTCTTAACTGCTGAGTCATCTCTCTAGCCCCATCATACATGTACATTTAAAAACCTCATTGACCAGTGAGATTCAAACACCATATGTAAGTCTTATGGCTGCATGTTATCTCATCTTATGTTACAATGTGTTATACTGAAGAAATAGATCTTGTTTGTATTGAATCTTACAGGAACAGGTGGAAGAGGTGACCACAAAAAGAATCCATGGCCGGACAAGAGAGACTGCATCCTCACCAAAGGCTTCCCTGGAGCTATTTCACAGGAATCGTCAGATTGGTCATAAATGTCTATGATTTCCATTACAGCCAGAGTCAAATGTTCAGTCAAGCCCCCAGAATAAGGCATGAAAATTAGGAAGTGGGTATTAGAAGCATGGCTGAGGTAGAATATAGTGCTGGGCAGGAGGCCTCATCTTTTCTTCCTGTGCATCTCTATGTGCTGTTTGCTTCCTGGCCTTTCACTCTTCCTGTGAGTTCATCTACTCTGTTGCTGTTGCTGCTGCTGCTTTTGATATTAGAACTAGCTTCTTTGGACCTTCAACATGAGCTGTAGACCAGTGGCTCTCCAGGAATCCTCCAGGTCTTTGGTACCAGATTGTGACTGCTTAGGTACTCGGCCTCCTGGACTGAGCAATTTTTGGATTTTTGGCCTCTCCAGTGTGAAACAGTCACTATAGTACTACTCCAACAATACCATATAAGCCAGTTAAGCCAGTTCGATAAATCTCCTTTGAATATATATTCATCCTGCATGTTCCATTCCTCTAGAGAACCCTGGTGATTATATTAGAGATATTAGATTATCAATGTATGAGATGCAAAAATGTATTACATATATACATGGGTAGAAATATTCTCCAAGGTAGAGCGGCAGGCAAGGGTAGGCTTGGGCCAGTGTCTGTACATGGTCTGTGCAGAGGACAACCTCCATAACTGAATCAGGGCTACACAGCTGGAGTGTGAATCGACTGTGACCAATGAACTCCATGCCTGGAAGTCTCTCACTCTCACTACAATGTACCCTCTCCACTTCTACAGGTCAAATATGTGATCTAGGCTGAGGGTAGTTCTGAAAATGTCTCTGTCTTGAACATGGCCAGCTGACTTCAGATAAGCTCTCACCTTTAGTTAGCTGCAGCCTCTCTTTTCTCTGGCCATGAGAACAGACATTATTGCAGGCCCTGCCTCCTGGTTGAGAGTGCACTGAGGCCTCTTCCCACCTGCCCCTCAAATGTTTGGGGCTTATGAAGCAGAAATTCTCCAGAGAGAGGTGCTTTACTGTCACTTCTGGACAATGAGGGTAACATCATACAGGCAGTTGGTCTTCTTAAGTCTGAGACAAGATTCATCCGTAGTCCAAGCTCCAGCATGGCCTCTGACAACAGAGGACAAAATCCTTGCATCCTGAGATTTGTTTTTAAAAAATAGGAAAGCAGTAATCAGTTGCTAATATTTCTTCAGCTAACATTAGGATCTGCTGTCCATTTCCCCAGTTCTAAGCTGGGTTTACTGCTGGGTGAGGAAGAACTGATCTTCCTAAAGTGAGGCACTCTAGATAGGCTGACTAGACCTCAGTAGATGAACTTGCATCAAGGGACATCTGGGCACTCTAACTAGACACAATAGGCCTTAATGACAAATGACAGAATTTATAAATTCAAGTGGAGGTGGGCTATGGGGGGTATCAATGGGGAAAAGGGTATAAAGGTGGTTAAAATTGATTGAGGTGTTCTGTATGAAATACACACGAATTCAATAAATTTTTTTTAAATGGGAAAGCAAGTGATAGAGAGAAACTCTCCATGGATGGTGCCCTGCACTGCTGCAGAAATTCCTAGTGTACATCACCATCTGGTACACAGGTCGGAGCTGCCTGGTGCACCTGCCAACCCAAGTGACCATTCACTCATCACAAGTGCTATCTTTGCAGTTGCTCAGTCTCTCGGGGCCCGTCTTCAAGCTGCAGAGACGGCCAAGTCTGTGCCCTCACTAGTGGTACTGCTGAAGTCCCTCAGGTCTTCCTTTCAGCTCTCTTTGCTTTGGTTTGCTTTCCAAATTTTCAATTTATGCTTAATCAACATGTAAAAAATGTATAGATTTATTGGATACCACATGATATTTGCATACCAGCACATACTCTCTAATGTTCAAATCAGGGTAAGTATCTTAACACCTCAGACATTTATCATTTTTTTGTGGTCAAGCATTCAGGACCCTTCTTTTTCCTCCCCTTCCTTTTCTTCTTTTGGTTTTTTGAGTCAGGACTCCCTATATCCTCAGTTGGCTTGGATTCTTGAACTCAGAGAAGTCAGCCTGCTCCACCTCCTCAGGGCTAGGATTAAGCCAGGCATGGTGGCACACACCTTTAATTCAGGCACTGAGGAGGCAGAGGCAGGCAGGGGAATCCCTGTGAGATTAAGATCAACCTGTTCTACATAGCAACAGCCAATGTACCCATGTCGTGCAATGCCTGCGGAGATCAGAGGAGGGCATCGGATTCCCCTAGAATTGGAGTTACAGGTGGTTGTTAGAGGCCATGTGAGTGCTGGGAACTGAACCCAGGTCCTCTGCAAGAGGAGCCAGTGCTTTTAACAGTGGAACCTTCTCTCCAGCCTTGATTTTTAAGATATTTTTATTTATGTATGCATATATGGAGGTGGGGTTATGTGAACATGTGAGTGTAGGTACCTGTCAAGTCAAGAAGAGGGTATAGGGTCCCCTGGAGCTATAGTTAGAGGAGGCTGTTAGGGTCCTCTGTGACAGTAGCAAACACTCTTAACTGCTAAGCCATCTCTTCAGTCCCTTAATGGATATTTATTAAATAATTAAAGAAAAAAAGCAAAACAAAGTAATTAAAAATGATAGTTTTTCAAAGATTACCTCCTCCTGGAAATGTTTGCTAGTTTTCTGAGAACATAAAATCACAATATTTTATAGTGATTACTCTCAAGGAAGCTCTTAAATTACAGAGATTCAGTCCTTAGATCACAGCTTTCTGGTGTGATAGCCTCTGATAGCCACTAAGGAGGGCAGATGGTCACCAGACAGCAAAGGATTGAAGCTAGAAGCTGGTCACCATGCCAGCATCTTGTTGGATTGAAGAAGTCGTAACAAAGCAGCAGGAATATTGATTATCCAGGCCCGTGCTTACAGCCTGACTTTTATAGAATGCCAGGGAGATAAAGGCATTTATTTATTTTTTTTTGCAATGATAGCAACAGTAAATGTTTGCTGAAGGCTTATTTGAGACAGACACTCCATTAAAATATTACCTTATTTTAAATATTTAACCTTTGTGGTAGGTACACTTTCTCATATTTTGACATACTACAAACTATAGATCACATTGCTTTTTGTACTGTAATAGTATTTGTGTAAGAATGCATTAAGGCAGCATGAAACCCAGTGACACAGACTTGATACTTCTACTCACTACATGAATATGTGGCCTTTAATAGATGGGAGATGATAGATAGATGATGATGATAGATAGATGATGGTGATGATAGATAGATAGATAGATAGATAGATAGATAGATAGATAGATAGATAGATATAGATAGATAGATAGATAGATAGATAGATAGATAGATAGATAGACAGATGGAGGGAAACTATCAGGCCTAACTGAATCATCATGAACTATTATTAAATTGACTATGCTAATTTGGCTTCAATTTTTGGAAATTATTATTACAACATGAAATGCAAAGGTGGATTCCTTCTGGAAGCATTGTGTACCAACATCTTATCAAACCTCCCTACCATGTCACTGGGTTACTAGATGACTGTCAGATACGGCTATAAGTTGCATCTTCTTTGTGGATAGTAATGTCCTTTAGAGCAGAGATAGGTAACAATGTTAAGATGCTAAAATATATCACCAAACTGAAAATTCTTCCTTCTGGTAAATATGCTTCCTCAACTCTACTCAGAACTCCTTTGTCTTAAAAGTTTTCAAAACAGAAGAAACCCTTTTCATAGAATTAAATTTCACAGGAAAATCTGTCAAATGAAAAACAGTTTTTTACATATTTTTAAAATAGCACTACTCTTTAGACTGAGACTTTCTTTTTCCTGTCTTCAAATTAGCAAAACATTAATTTTCCACTTAATTATAGGTAAATATTCACCTTCACAAATGACAACTAAGATATGATTTGATTCAGTGAAATTTATTTATTTTTCTCTTTTATTCTTGTCCTTTCAAGGAACAGCATTATAAAAATGCATAATTTCCCCCTTTGTCCTCTCCCTTTAATAAACATGTACTATTAAATCACATTAAGAAAAATGCCATTCATACGCACACCTTTCACTGTGTTTCCCATCCTGGGTGAGCGCAGTTCCATCTCTCAGACATTGACACAATGTTCTCTTGCTGTGTCACTAGCCGAGGAACTATGGAAATAAGTCTTTATGCCTTCAACTCTGGCAAGCAAAATGGGTCAGCAGTTAATACCTAGCTACTCAGGATCCATCAGTGAAGAATGTGTGTTGGAATGCGAGGGTCCTTGTCAGGCCAGGGAATGTGACTTCACCAACAGAGGTTCTGTATGAATTAAGAAATCAATTGAATTAATTAATGTAATTGTTTTGTGCAGGACACAGTATAGTTTTGGCGGCATGCAGATGAATTAGTTCTGGTGGCATGCAGCTCCCAGTTTCACAGACAACTTACTCTACATCGGAGGCCTTTTCCAGCATACTGAAGCAAGCGAAGGGATGCAGTCTGATACTAAACCAGCAAGCAGAGAATATTTCAGACGAGGGATGGTTGGAGGGAGAGGAAGGCACTCCAAGCAGACAGCCCACCATGGTCAGCATCTCTGAGGAGGTTTAACCTTTTGCGAATTCCCACAAAGAATTTGTAGCCGGTGAGACTACACCAAAGATAATCACTGCAAAGTCAGGGCAAGATGAAATTAGAGAAGACCAGCATGTGGTTTGGATTTCATCACTCAGACAGGAATATGCTCTGAAGATGAGAAGTGACCACACCTGTCACTAAATAAGATCACACTCCTATTCACAGAGGCCTCCAGTCAGACTTGGTTCAGTTGCATAGGTAACCTTGACTTGGCTCTTGCCCTCCTTTATGCCACCTCTCCCCAGACCAGAAGACTTTCAAGAATTCAACCTGAACTCTTTTCAGCATAAACAGACTCTCAGCACTTTAGGCTCACCACCTTCAAGGCAATAACAGGAAAATGAACAGCAGCAACCCTGGCAGACAGTCCTTGTCAGAATGGTTTCCCTGGTTCTGGACTGAGTATTATTCTCCTTGCTGAACAGGGATGGCTGCCCCAAATCAGTCTCTCTGTGGGTTAACTTGGTACCAGTTAAATGGTGCTGGAGTTCCCGTCTTCCTCCAGTTGCAGGTTGCTCTAGGCTCCAGCTTCTTTATCCCAATTTTGACTCTATCCTGAGGACTTTGAAAATCCTGTTCATTTCACAACCACATAAGGAAGCAATCATGTAGGTCTCAGTCTGACTGGCCAGGCTGAGCATTGAAAGGACTATGTGAAATTCACTCACCTGAACATCTTTCAGTGGAATGTGAACTGTTTCTGTGCTCTACTGAGTAGGTGGGAAACACCATACTGAATAATGACATGTTGATACAGGGGGACTAGGGGTCCCCTCCTGTAGTTCATAGTCTCATTAATAAAATAATTTAAGAATAGACTCCAACAAGCTAGAGGACATTTCTGTTAGAGTTAAGAAATCCCAGGTCAGGCAAGTTGTAAATCTCAGCAGCTGCTGGAGGAGGAGAATGGAGAGGAAAGGGGCAAAGAAGCCATTCAGTTTAAGCTGGCATGGAGGTCAGACATATAGTACACCAGTAGCCGCATAGAAGCCCAAAATGGTCTTCAGAAGGCCCAAAGTTTTAGGGAAAGCATGCTTAGAAAAGACCTAGAAAGAAGAAAAGGGGAGGTTACACCTTTCTTATTAAGACATGTAGACTTATTAAGCTAAGGGTGTAGATTCTGGGCAGGAAAATTATGTTAATCCAATAAAGGACAAATTATTCTGCATAGCTCTTCAGCATGACTTAAGGTGAGCCTGCCTTACTTGGGGTAGACTCTTAACCAGGAGACTGAGCAGGCACACTGGACTGCTGGGTCATCACCCAGGTCAGAGATTCTATTTTCTGACCAGAAGGAATTTTCTCTGAATAGGCCTTCACTGCTACTTTAACAATTTTACTCAGTTCTTCCTGAGATTTTCATCATGGATTTTTGTTATCTCCATTACTATAACAAATATCAGAGATGATCACTTGATAGAAGTTTATCTTGACTCACAGATTTGGAAGGTTGGCCCATGGTCAGTGCACTCCATATATTTTGGGCCTGTATTGAGGCAGCAGATTATGCTGGGAGTATGTGGTAGAGGAATTCTGTTGACCATGTCCAGAAATAAATAAAAGAAGGAAGAGAACAGAGTCCCATGGTTTCCTTCCAGAACACAACCCCAGTGTGGTAGTTTAAATGAGATATGATCCCCATAGGTTCATGTATTTGAACATGTGGTCCCCAGTTAGTGGTGCTGCTGGTAGAAGTTTAGGAGTGTGGGGGTAGGTTTTGAGAATTCATAGCCTGGTCCTATTTCCAGTTTATAATCTCTGCTTCCTGCATGTGCTTGAAGATGTGAGCTCTCAGCTTCTAGCCCCACCTGCCATGCTTGCTACATGTATAGTCCCTCCTTACCATGATGGATTCTTGGCCCTCTGTCACCATAAGCCCAAATAAACTCTTCCTTCTATAACTTGTCTTGGTCATATTGTTTTATGACAGCAACAAAAAAGTTGCTAGTATATCAAGTGTCTTAGCAACTTTTTGACTATTGTGATAAAATACAGTGACCAAGAGAACTTATAAATGGAAGAGTTTATTTGTGCTTACAGTTCCACAGGAATCAGAGTCCATCATGGCAGGGAGATACAGTGGCAAGAGGTGGCCAGAGCAGAAAGAGCACTGCACACTGCACAGGAAGAAGAGAGCAACTGCAGATCTGGCAAGGCTTAAGAGCTCTCTAAGCCCACCCCCAGTGACGTGTTTCCTCCAACACCTTCTAATACTTCCCCAAATACTGCCATCAACTGGGGACAAAATGTCCAAATACTTGGAACGTATGGGGAATAGTCTCTTTCAAACCACCACATTCCACTCCCTGGCCCCCACAAGCTCATAACCATATAAAATGCAAAATGCATTTAGTCCAACCTTAAAAGTTCCCATAGTCTTTACCAGTCCCAAAGTATTCAAAAGTCCACAGTCTAAAGCCTCTTCTGAGACTCAAGGCAATCTTTTAACTGTAAGTCCCTATAAAATTAAAAGACAAGCTTATGTAATTCCAACATACAATGGAACCCAATACGCATTGCCATTCCAAAAGGGAGGAATGTGGATATAGTGAGGAAATACCAGACCAAAACAGGACCATAAACAAGCAGGGAAAACACCAAATACAGTAGCTCCATGTTCAGTTTCCTTCTGAAAGGATTTATATGGCTCAGCCCATACAGTTTTGCTGCCTGTAACATACAACTCTCTGTCTCTATCTCTCTGTCTCTGTCTCTCTGTCTCTGTCTGTCTCTCTCTCTGTCTCTCTGTCTCTCTCTCTCCCTGTCTCTCTCTCTCTCTCTCTCTCTCTCTCTCTCTCTCTCTCTCTCTCTCTCTCTCTCTCTCTCTCTCTCTCTCTCTCTCTCTCTCTCGCTGGTACCACTCTCTGTATGCAGCTTTCCTTGGCAGGTGTCTCACACCTCTGACATCTTAAATATCTTCTTGGGGTCTCCACTGCAAACCAGCTTTCACCTTCACAGCTTCACACAATAGCCTATCAGGGCCTCTTGGCCTGTCCGGATCTTTAGCCAGACTACCTGGCCTCTCTCTGAAGCCACAGAGGAAGAACAGATGACTCCTTTACTTTTCCATTTTTTGTTATTCTAAAGTCAGCAACAGGTGAATGGCAATGCCAAGTATGACCGCAAATTTGGAACGGACCCAAGCTTGCTTCATCTGTATTCATGGCTTTTCTCTGCAGTGGTTTTCTAGTAGAAAATGTCTCCACCATTTTCCTTTCACAATATGGAGGCTCTGTTGGGTGTGGGCTTGTCCTGGAGGCACTCTTCCCATTGTTTAAATGCAAATCTCTGGGTCTCTCCTTAGTAACTTTAACCTCCTCATTAAAGGGAGCCTCTCCTTCAACACCAGCCTTGGTACCAACATTAG
The DNA here is from genome assembly GCF_000622305.1 of Nannospalax galili. Classification (NCBI taxonomy): domain Eukaryota; kingdom Metazoa; phylum Chordata; class Mammalia; order Rodentia; family Spalacidae; genus Nannospalax; species Nannospalax galili. Next base: position 533,924 of record NW_008328003.1, read on the forward strand.
TCTTCCCAGTGCTCTTTTTCAATCCAAACTGTACATTCTGTATTTCTTTCTGCCCCATTTACTCTTTTTCACTTTATTTCAGTATAATACTCACCATTTATATCCATACCACCATTTCTATGCTGGACTATCTTGAAATACCCTCCACCAAAGAAATTAGTTCACTGCTGTTCAACTTAGCCCCAGGAAAGCTTTTTGGCTATGGGCAGACTCCAGCCAGATTCTTTGCCAAAATATCCCAATGCTGCTTAAATCCTTATAACCCTCTGGAACTACATTGTTCATGACACTACTTTCTTCTACACTTCTACTAGAATGACCCAGTAAGTTCTGCTTATAGCAATCAACTGCTCTTCTAGCCCAAATATTACAAAATCTTTCACATTCCTCCAAAAACCACATGGTCAGATTTTTCAAAGCCAACAGTCCACTCTCTGGTACCAATTTCTGTCTTACTTTTCTGTTGCTGTGATAAAGTACCATGACCAAGAGAACTTATAAAATGGAAGAGTTTATTTGTGCTTACAGTTCCAGAGGTATCAGAGGTCATCACAGTAGGGAGACATGGTGGCAATAAGTGGCCAGAGCAGAAGGAGCAGCTCTCACATCATAATGCAGGCACAAGAAGCAGAGACTAACTGGAGATCTGGCAAGGCTTAAGAACTCTCTAAGCCCATCTCCAGTGACCTGCTTCCTCCAACATGGCCACACCTTCTAAAACCTCCCAAAACAGTGCCACCAACTGGGGACAAAATGTTCAAATACTTGGAGCCTATGAAAGATATTCTTATTCAAACCAGTACAACCAGTGATCAGAAGATCTCTCATCAGTCCCCCATTTTTCAAGTTTCTACCACCACCCAATAGTATCAGCTTGGGGACAAAGCCTTTAACATATGAACTTTTAGGATTCTATCAAGACAGTAATATCATTTGATTGCTAATAACAGTCAAGGCATAAGAAGAGAAGGATGGTCTACATTTCTAAGAATTCACACAATACAAAAAATTAGCCTTGATTTGAAAATTTTAATTCTAATTTTATTGCTTGTTTTGTTGTGATACAGGGTCTTATGTAGCCCAGGCTGGTATCAAATCTGTTATATAAGAAAGGAAAACCTTGATCTTTCTGCCTCCACCTCCCAAATTCTAGGATTAGAGGCCATGTGCTACACCATCTGATTAGAGCCTCCTTGAGTTTTATAGACTCTGCTCTGTTGTAATGTGCTATATCTATTTTTTATTTCTCATTTTTCTTTACCTTTTTTCTGTCTTCTTAAAACAAGTTCTCTCTGTAGCCACAGCTGGCCTGGAACTTATATAAATCGTGTTATCGTGGTATAAAAATCATTACAAACACCCTCAAATTTTACTCTCAAAATTTTAAATTTAATGTGGTCAACAGTTTCTTAATTGCTCTTAAGTACTTGCTGCTCTTGCAGAAGACCTAAGTTCTATTTCTAGTGTTCATGTTAGGCAGTTATAGCAGATACACATGAATGAAAAATTAAAAATAAACATTGAAATTTAGAAATGTTTTTGCTTAGAATCTTAGACTTCAATACTGTTGACTAGTCACACACCTTGCACCTTTAACAGAGAAATGCTCTACTTGTCTTGGGCTTGTTCCATTTTCCTCATTGACTAGTCATAAAGTCTACTTACAAGTGCAAATGCAACTATTTAAAATCCCACCAGGATTAATCATATTTTCAAGGTGTGTCTTATGCTAGTATTTCAAAAAAAAAACATCCAGTTCAACTTGTTTAGCAAATATTCCTTGAGAAACAATTATATTCCAGGAATATGCTGAATATTCATCAATGAAGAAAATGGTTGGAGTCGCAACTCTATTTGCTCTTATGCTCTGGTAGAGGAGATTTTCAACTACCCACCTAATCACCCATGTGAGCAAAAGTAAGTAAAACTGTCCAATAAAGATTTCCCAGAACTCATTTCCAATAGCCGATACAAAATTAAGTGAGATAAATATTTTTCCTTACTAGCACATGCAAGCTCTGTTGAGCATTCCTACAGAGCAAGGATCCTCTGGGCAGCTACCTTCTAAGGGTCTCACATTTTAGCTCTGTGTGGCTGACATCTAAGCCTAATAGTATATTTTGTGCTCTATAATCACTCTCATGTCCATCCCATGAAACAGAAGAGCATTTTATAAGAAGGGAAAATAAGTAGAAGGGTATCCAATGGGGCCAAGACAACAAAGGAACCTGCTGCCTTTATTCATCAGACTGCACCAAGTGATGTTACTTAACTAACCAGAGCCTTTTACATGAGCTTGGAGATAGAGAAATTGGCAGTTCAATAGAGAGTAACTATGCATAGATACTGCTTGTCAACAGGAAAAAAAGATCCAAGAAGGTTTAACTGAAGAAACTAAAATAAAACCCTAAAGGATAAGAAGGATCAAATCAAGGAGTTGGGCATGGCAGCCCAAAGGATTAGAATATGTCAGTGTTCAGAGGTGGAAACACATCCAACTTCCTCAGAATTGATAGCTGGCAGGTGATAAGCAAGGGGTGTGAGGTGGATTGGGAGGTTGAAGCAGGAGCAAACTGTATCTGTCAGTATGTTAACCTGTTTATTCCAAAGGCAACCTGAACTCATAGAACAATGTAGGCAGTATGAAACAACACAGTTTTGTATTCCCAAGCTCATTCATTTTCTGTCTCTAAAGACAGAGAGTGCAAGTAGCAAACAAAGAACTGCTGGGTTGTTATAGTCCAGATTCATAGTGCTGCTTGTGTGAACCAGGTTAACAGGGCTGGATGTAGACAGCTGTCTTGATTTTTATTATTATTCATTTGTGTGTGTGTGTGTGTGTGTGTGTGTGTGTGTGTGTGTGTGTGTATGTAGATGCATATGTGGTACAGCTCACCTGTGGAGGCCAGAGGTCAGCTTGGGAGAGTCAGTTCTCCCCTTCCACCATGTAAGTTATAGATATGAAACTCAAGTTGTCAGGCTTGATGGCAGCACTGGGCCATCTTGCTAGTCCTATATGTCCATTTAGAGGTAGAGCTGATGGTCATAGAGGCAAGGGACATCCAGAAGCCCTCCAGGCTTCCTCCTCTGTATCTAGTGATGCTACTTATAGGTATGAGGAAGGTGGAAGAGGGGCATTTTGAAAGCTTTGACCATCCCCTCACTGCAATGATTATCAGATGACCCTGTTCTGGAGACACATTTTGTGAGAGAGTCCTTCCAGGGAGAGGAGCAAGGTCCTGGTGGGAAGAATTGCTACCCTCCCTTTATTTTCCATTAGTTTCCTCTTACTGAGGATTTCCCCTGGGTGCTCTCTCCACCCATTATATGATCTCCCTCTTACATGCACCATGTGAGTACCTCAACAGGGGCTCTCACCTATGCTCTTTCATTAATACTTCCTAGATGAGTGCTTTATTCTCCTTTAACAAATGTATTACTGATGTGAGTAGGCTATGCTGATACCAGGACACTCAGCTCTTGCTGTATTGGAGCTCACACACTGGTGGGAGTGTCACAATAAATAGTTGTGATGTGTGTGTGAGAAAGAAAAGAAAGCAGTGCTATACAGTGGATGGAGAGAGTGAGCTGTATTGAAGGTTCAGGGAAGTGTTGCTAAGAAGATGACATTTGGGTTTGTAAATAGCCTGACAGAAATGAGGATTTTTCTAAAGAACAGTGTGTGACTCTTATCAACTATCAGACTATTGAGACAGTGGACCCTAAGAAGTTGGAATTTCCCCATAAATATCATGTTGAGTAAAAAAGAAAGCTAATGTCTGGGCCAGAGGAATAACCTGGAAAAGGAAAGAAACTTATAATTTGTCACATCACATTCCAGGAGAGGTGAGACAATGATGGGTCAATTATGTGTAGGATTACACCTTGACCAAGGCTCTCGTCCTCTACTTAAATCTAAACGTCATTCCGGTAACCAAAGTTGGACATGGGAGGGTCATTGTGTTTCCTTCTCCATCTTCACAATGTTGCCAAATTGAGTGAATCTCTATTTTCTGCCTTGTTGCCACTAATTTGGTCCTTTAATTGGCTTACTAAGGCTGGGTGGCTAGGCCTGAGTTGTAAGGGCTGCCAGAGCACGGGCTCTAACCTCAACTCCAGAAACAGGTTGAGAAGGAATCTGCAGCACAATTTTGAAGGAAAAGTGTTCCAAATGGTGGATACTCCTAAGTGATAGTAAATTCAGAGTATGGTCAGCTGGCTACTGTACGGCAGAGAGAACAGTGTGAGGTCTTATCAGAGAGCTGGGCAGAACCCTTCATATCTTAATTCTCTGCCTGTGCTCAGAATAACTAAGGAAGAATCATTCTCTCCTGTGTGCACTGTTAACCCCACAAGACTTAAGCAAGTTTAGAAGAATGAAAAAGATAAGAAATGCAATAGATGGAACCAAATTAGATTGGAACAAGACTTTAAGACAGGGTCTCCCTGTAACTCCAGCTGGACTGGAACTCACTATGTAGAGCAGGCTGGTCTTGAACTGCCTTGCACATCTCTTGATGTTCCACCTGGAAAATCTTCTCTCTTTGGAAGATCAGCAGCTCTTCCTCCTCACCACTCCAAAATGTCTGCTGACATTGTCAAAGGTCTGTATAGGGGGGTAGCACAATCACTCCTGACTCAAAATCTTGTTCTGTGTCACAGCCCCAAACACAGCCCAACACAAACCTTTCTCTCCAGGCAGGAGAGAGGGAAGAGAAGAGAAAGCAACATAGTGGGAAACAAAAGCAGCCCACTGCAAGTCCTGTTGAATTATTATAAAGTACTTCTTGGTGAAATCCATCTTCTACTGATGCAGCCTGCATCATTTCAGAGACACAAAGGCACAACTAACTGAAGACAAATCAGAGAACTAGAAAGATGTGGTACCCATTGATATGAGGGGAAAGTGGGAGTTTATTGAGACCAGTGAAATTTTCTTGCATCAGGTAAGCAATAACTTACCAGCTAGGGTCCTGGAAAATCAATGGCTACCAAAGCTACCCCAGATCGGTGTTTCTGTGTCTTAATAACTTGAATAATGAATTTCAGGGAAATCAGAAAGGTGAGTTTTTAGAAAGGAGGTTATTATAAGTTCATGGGTGAGAGCTTAAGAAAAAGGAAGCAAACAAAACTCCTATATAGCAAGAGTCACAAAGAGGTGACAAAGAGTCACCAGTGAGGGTTTTTGTCTAGGGGTTCATAAATCTTTCTGAGATTGAGGCATGGTAGGGGAACAGTGAGCTGGTCAGTCCAACTGTCCCATCAGCGAGGCTTTCATACCCTCTCCATCCAGGGTCTAGAGATTTGATCACAACCTTATGCACAGCTCCCAAGCAGCTATGCTCATTCAAGTTGCTAAGTAAAAGGAGAAGAAAGGTTACAAGAAACCAGAGTTTAACCCAAAGCTCCCAAGCATTCTGGTCATTTGTATCTGGGATAAAACTTCCAATAAAAGCAAGAACATTTTCGCTTCTAGAAATGAGGACAGGCAGAACTGCTTGAGGTTAAGGTCCTTGCCTGAAAACTGCACGGCTGATTTCTTTCTCCTGTTTTCTCCATTTAGGAAGAAAACTCCATTTCTGCACTTATAGCTCTAATTATGCTGTTAACCCATTAAGATGGCAAGGCCTGGATTACATAAAAAGATGTATTACTAATTTTAGTTGTTAGACATTACTACCTGATATTGTTTGCATCTTGATTAATTGATTCAATTTCCTTGAAAAGCAATGGACTTTGTTACCTGGCCCTGACAACACATCTGTGTTTATAACTTCTTATCAGTTTTTGCTATGGGAAGGTATTCTTCACCCATACCCAGAGAAGTGGGATCATCACCCCAGAAACAGCTGTAAATAAACATCAAAATGGAACCGAGGTTAAGAGACTCAGCAGGACCCGTGGTGCTGGCAAAGGTTCCAGAAGGAAAAGTTCTAGATTAGGCACAGAGGGACATTTAGGTCAGGCCCAGATTCTGTATCCGAAACAAAGTGCTGGGCTTCCTCCTCCACTCAATGAGTGTGTTTTGTCAGATTACCTGTATATCTGGGGGACGGGCATCGGTTAGATTTTTGTGAAAGATCTTGCAGACCTTGTCAACACTGAAATATTTTCTGGGATACTGGCAAGCTCTTATCGGGGTCCTCAGTCTGTCTAGCATTTTTGCCTTTATACCTAGCATTCATTCATTCATTCATTTTCTCTCTGTCTCCCTCTCTTTCTATCTCTCCTGGATTTTAAACATGTCCTTGGGGTATTTTGGACATATCAACTAAAACATGCTCTCAAATTCATTTCACTAGTTCCTTATTACAGTTAACATTTTATTTTATTATTATTATTACTGTTACTATTATTGTGTGTGTATATGATGCATGTGTGTGATTTAAGGTATGCATGTGCATGGCATGCATGTGGAGATCAGAGGATGATTTGGGGGGTTTGGTTTTCTGCTTCTACCATTGTGTTCTGGGATTGGCTTCAGATCAGACTTGCACAGTAAGACCTTTGCCAGCTGAGCCACCTCACTGGTCTGCTACTATATTTTGGTATTAGAAGAAAATCTACATTAAGATATTTGGTTTTCATTACTTTGTCTTTGGGACAGAATCAATATATAAATTTGTATCTTCTCTTTAATGGTCATGTAATAAGTGAAGAATCAATCATTCTCATTTATATATTATTTAGGCCTTGCTAATCAGACCTGGCTTGCCTCATGCACACTCATTAGTTCATGTTGACTTTGAGCTCATGGAAATCCCCCTGCCTTAGCAGCTTAGTCACTAGAGCAGTAGACTTGGGCCACCAAATACCTAGTGCTATATTATCCCATGTTGTAGAAGACATAAAACTGAGGCTTCATTTGCCCATATCTCAAGGCTGTGCTGTAGGGGATAACTCCAAGAATGGCATCATCTACTCTGATAGAACACTGACTTTAGGATTCAATAGCAAAATTTCAACTCAAAATTTCATCTCAAATCTTATATTTCCCTTAAAGACATTTTTTAAATTTTTAGCTTGAACAGCTGAGACAGATGAAAGGAGACAGTGTCGAGCCCAAGGGCTCAGAGGAGTTTCTCCTGCCTGGTTAATGTCACTGTGGGGCAATGACACAAAAAGCATGATAGTAGCAGCTCTGTTTTAACAGACAAAAACTTCTCTTTCCAGGGGAAATAAATGAACTGTGCTGACCACCTGGTACTTTGCCACAAACTTTCCTGCCCTTTCAAGGCTTGACAGAGATTAACCACTCACCTCTTACATTTTGCTGTTATAGTCTCTAAGCAAAGCCATAGTTTGCTTTTACTTCTCTTCTAACACCTGCCATAGCCTCCCTGAATCAACCACGATGAATATTTGCTTTCCCACCAAGTGGCAAACCAGTGAAATCTTGATCCTTTATGATGGACGTGTCGCAAGTGTGGGGTAGCAGAAAGGATGGGCTCGGTTCAGTACATGGTTCTCCATCACTTGAGGTATTTAGGTTTTCTAATGAATTATTCCCCCAGGGCTAGGTATTGAATCCTGGGCCTTGTGCATGCTAAGCAAGTACTCTGCCACTGAGTTACATCACCAGCCCCAGGAAGAGTTGATTTGGAGGGCATTTATGGTCTCCTCCAGCCCTAAGGTCAAGTGTGTATAAAGGGATCCTTTAAAGTGTTCTTCCTCCTTATTGGTCATGCCAGGTCTGCCGCCCTTTCTCCTTTAGACGTGAAATTGCAGCAGCCACTTCCACTTCTGTGGTGATATCAATTTTGGGTTCCAGAATAATTGAGTCTCACAAGCTGAAGAGGAGTGTAGAATCCAGACTGATTAAAAAGGAGGATCAATCAAGGCAGCTGTGAAGTAATTAACTTAGGCATTTGAATGGAATTACAAAGGTCCGTAAGTGTGCCAATCCAATGTGGCCTGAAGCTTTACTCAAATGAACAGCAGTATGAGGGACTTGGGGTTGATTTCCCACTGCTTTGCTAAACTAGTTTGATACTTTACCTTGAAATCATCACCATAGAAACAAGACCTTCTCCTTGTCTTCTTTCTCTCCCACCCCATCCTTCTCTTCCAACTCCATCTCTGGTCATCACCATAGAAACAAGACCTTCTCCTTGTCTTCTTTCTCTCCCACCCCATCCTTCTCTTCCAACTCCATCTCTGGGTGAGTTTTCCATTCTTAAAATCTGAGCTGGGCATAATGGCACTTGCCTTTAATCCCAGAATTCCAGAGGTAGAGGCAGGCAGATCTCTGAGAGATGGAGGCCAGCCTGGTTTATATAGTAAGTTCCACAGCAGCTGGGGCTCCAGGGAGACCTTGTCTAAAAATAAGTAAATAAATAGGCATTTCCTTTGCAGCATGGCAGGAACATAAAATCCACTGGCTTCATTTGCATTGGTATTACTTTCCATGTCATAGAGGGTTGGATTTAGAGAAAGTTTCTGGGGATAAAGGAATTTTCTGGATGTTTATTTCTTCTTGATCATGAGGCTCTCTGAACTCAGCCTTGGCATTGGGGAATGTCCAAAGACAAAATTATAGGCCTTTTACTTAAACAGTTCAGACATAGTTAGAAAGGCAAAAATAGGAGGAAACATGAAGAAGGTCAATGGGGGAAATAGGCCATCAGCCTAGCTTCCACCTACACCATTCCTTTTTGTGACTGCTTGCATTCTGGAAAGCTTAACTGTACTCATGTTCACATTTCATGCTCTTCCTCACTCATCTCACACCCTTTGATTCAAGAAAAATTTCAGGGAGTGGAGCGATTGCTCAGTGGTTAAGAACAAGTACTGCTCTTGCAGAGGACCTAATTCTCTTCCAATACCCAGGTTGGGAGGCTCACAACCACCTCTAACTTCAGCTCCAAGAGTTTTGATGCCCTCTTCTGGCTTCTGACAACATTACACAGATGTAGCATATACACACAGAGAGATGAATGCACAAAATATAAATAATTTAAAAAGAAGCACTTTAAATGAATGACTCTAGGGTGAAACTCTAAACCTGATCTTGTTCTGAAACTTCAGTGTCACATTTTCTCTTAAATTACACACACACACACACACACACACACACACACACACATATGTGTACAAGTATATATGTAGTGTACATTTATGGGTTTTATAAAGACATTTTAATTCAAATATATCATGTACTTTGACCATTTTTTTTCACCCAACTGTAACCTCTGCTTTCCCTCCTATCTCCTCTCCCACTTGAATCCTTCCTTCTTCCTATAGTCCCCCTTTACCTCTTCTAGTCTCATGTGTGTGTGTGTGTGTGTGTGTGTGTGTGTGTGTGTGTGTGCGTGACATTACTTTCTGAATCTGGATTATTTTACTTAATAGGATGATTGCCAGTTCCATCAATTTTTTGCCAAATGATTCTTGAAATTCTTAATAAAAGCTTAAGTGGAATATCTTAAGTCAAACCCTTCTCATTCCATCATCAGCCCACCTCTGTAGGTGCACATATCATTTTTAAGTAGATTCTGACTCAGTGCTTTGTTTCACCAGATGTGACCAACTTGGAGACATGTGTGTATCTGTCTGTGTGTGTGTATGGTATTTTTTGTTTGTTTGTGTGTGTGTGTATGTCCATTCCACAGCATACATATGGAGATCAGAGGACAATTTATGGTAGTTGATTCTCTCTTCCTACCTTGTAAGTCCTGAGAGTCAAATTCAGGATATGAGACTTGGTGGGAATCACGTTTACCTCCTGTGACAGCTTGCCGTCCCTAGTCCATCTTTTATATTAATACAATTGTGGTTGGTGTACGCAGTCTTTCTTTTCTGTATTTTCATCTCTTAACTGGTCCCCCTGCCTCTACTAGCTCTCTTTCCACTATAATTCTTATTCATATTACTTTCCTACCAACATAAAATCTGTTTTGCCTCTTTGGTTTTAGCTTTATTTCATGAGCATCAGTACATACCCCATCTTGTCTATGGAGTTCAGACATGATTGAGCATCCACCAGAGTCCAGCCCATGATGATCCTATTTATTGGGAGATAAAGAGTTTTTTGGAAGAGAATTCACAGAGACTGTAGGATTAGGCAGGAAAGTCTGACTGTTACAGGACATGAGCCACAAGAGAAGAGAGTTGACTAAGAGAGTTAAGTACAATGACTACCACATAAAATCCAACCCAGTCTCATTGCCTGGATGGATGTCTTCTGTGCAGGACTGGAAGCAGCTTTTCCAATAAGAGTGCACTGAGACCATGAGCTCAGGCATATGGCTGCCAAAGCATTGAGAGATCCCAGCACTGCCTTGAGAACCCCTAACTGGGTGTAACATTGTTGGGAAACCATGTGATAGTTGTCTTTGGTTCTTTTTTTCTTTCCAGTTATCATCTCTAGTTTTCTCCTCCACATTCCATTAGACTCCTTTCTACCCATTTCGTACACACACACACACACACACACACACACACACACACATTTCAGTATAAATATATACTCAGCATATGACAGAGATCAGGGTATATTTGTCTTTCTGAATCTTGCTTATGTTTAATATATACCATGGATGTCCCATTTTCAATGCCCATGGAAAAAAAATACTGACATAAATATCCAGAAATATCTATATACCCAAATGAACATAAGCAAAGATATGTACATATTTATTCTTATACACATTCACATATAAGAAAATGAAAGGGAAAATTTTTTCCCAGGTACTTTGTCATGGTATTGAGAATGAGTACACTTGGAGACTATTGGTACTGTTTTTCTGCTTTAAGAATGGTACCTTGGGTGTGGTGCAGTGGAGTGTACCTTTAATTCCAGCACTCAGGAGGTAGAGGTAGGCAGATTGCTGAGAGCTGGAGGTCAGCCTGTTCTACAACATGAGTTCTAGGCTAGCCAGTGCTACATGGTGAGACTCTGTCTCAACTAAAATGGTGTTTCTGTATAGATTTTATTTTTCTGATTTTGTCTAGCACTTAGTTTGAAAGACTGCCTGATTTCTATCCCAGTTAATAAAGAAGGGATCTATAATTCTTGAGCAAAATATAATCAAGTTAGTTTGGAGTATAGAATAAGTAAAATAGTCCTGGGCATAGCTATCAGATGGAGAAGGTCGGACCAAGGGATAGACTGTGATAGATGACTGTGGGCCTCAATGAGAAAGCATGAGCTCTGCACACTTGTGGGTAAAGAAGAGTGGGAACAGGGAGTAGAGGTAGATGGATGAATGATGGACCATAGTCTGGAAGATGTTAGATAATCAGAAATGTTTGCCTATTCTCAAAAGGAACATGGAGGATAACTATCATCATCATTTTATTAAAGATGAAAAAACATGATCTTCCTAAAACAAGAGACTATGGTTAGGCTGACTAGACCTCAGTGGATGTATTGGCACTGGGGAATGTCTAGGGACACTGACTCTACACAGTGGGCCTTAACAGGGATGACAGAGAATGTGGGCTCCAGTGGTGGGGCTTTGGGAGGGTTCTGGTGGGGACAGGGGTATAAGACTGTTTGAGATGTTCTGTATTAAATACAAAAAAATTCCATAAAAACAAATTGAAAAATGAAAAGAAAAAAACAAAAAATAAAAAATTGCAAGCTAAATTGAAGATGACAGGAGCAGGTTTGGACACAGCATGAGTGAGCTAGGATGAGAACTTTCTAATTAAGGCACCCAAAGGGCCCATTCCACCTCCATATCCCTGTACTAGGTTGAGAAGGTCAACCTTGGTTTTTGGATTCTCAAAAGTATCTTGAAACATTATATTCATTTGCAGAGAAGTTACTTACCCTGTATCCTATAACCATAAACTGCCTGCATTACATTCAAACTCATGTTTGAGCACAAAAAGTCAACACTTGACTTTTTAAAAAATTGCAGCACTGTCCACATTGGCCCCTCTTGGGCCAGGCTCCTTCTACCTACTGCTGCCAGAGAGTGCCTGATTAGTCTCCTGAGTAAGCCAGAGTCTGCCCACAGGGACACAATCCAACTGCGTTGGAACCAGTTCCCATTCCCACTGCTCCAGAACTCACACCTTAGGTAGTCATAACCAGCCCACCTTACCACCATTGACCCTCCTTGGGCCTAGGCCCCTTTACCCTACTAGGGAGCCCCAAATTAGCCAGCCTGGAACCATCCTGTCCCTCCAATAAAAAATCAAATGTGAGGTGCACAGATGAACTATTTATACCTGATCAGAATGCAACCAAGCTGTATCAACAATAGAACCAAACTTTAACTCAATAAAAACAGACAAGAATTTTACATCAGACACAGACCCAACAAAATATATTCATAAACCAGGTCACATTACAAACACACAGATAATATTTAAAAACAAACACAGTAATATGTCCCTACTAAAACTCCCCAGTCCTACAGAAGT
>NW_008328003.1:546696-556676 GCF_000622305.1 Nannospalax galili
CAGTAATATGTCCCTACTAAAACTCACCAGTCCTACAGAAGTATTTTATAATGAGATCTACCCAGAAGAACCCCAGAACACAAAAATAGAAAAACAATCATAAACATGATCAAAGAATTCAATGACTTTAACCACTCAAAGAACTCAGATTGGATAGCAATAAACTCCTGACTGAAACTCAAGATAACACAAGGATACAACTGAATGAAATGACAAGACAATCCAGGATTTGAAAAGTGACCTCATGAAAAAGATAGAAATATTGAAGAAAACTCGGGCTGAAATGAACATGGAATTGAAAAACTCATGAATTCATAATAAAAGTCCTATAGGAAATTGAATTGGAGGGAACAAACCTTAACATAATTAAGGTTACGTACAACAAACTCACAGTCAATTTCATTCTAAATTGAGAAAAACTTGAAGCATTCCCATTAAAATCGAGAACCAGACAAACCAATCTACTAGTGCCATTCAAATTTGATATAGTGATTGAAAATGTAACTAATGGATTCAAATAAGAGACAAAAATTAAAGCAGTACTAATTATAAAAGAAAAGGTCACATTTTCTCAATTTCAGATGATATGATAAGAGATCCCATAAATTCTACCAGAAAACTTCTAGAAACAATCAACATTTTCAGCTAAGTGGCAGGATATAAAATCAATTTTTAAAAGCCTTTCCATATACCAATAACAAACAATCAGAGAAAGAGTCCATGGAAATAATTCCATTCACAATAGCTTCAGAAAAATATCTAGGAATAAACATAGCCAAAGACTTTAAAGACTTATACAATGAAAACTTTAAATCTTTTTTAAAAAGTGATTGAGGAAGACACAAGGAGATGAAAAGACCTCTTGTGTTCATGGAATGGTAAAATTAATATTGTGAGAAAGACCATCCGACCAAAACAAATTTAGAGATTCAGTACAATCCCAATCAAAGTTCCCATGACGTTCTTCACAGAAATAGAAAAAATATCCCCAAATTCATGTGGAAAAATAAAGGCTCCAGATAACCAATGCAATCCTGAGCACAAAGAGCAATGCTGCAGGAATTACCAATAGTAGAGCTGTATTGCAGAGCGATAGTCAGAAAAACAGCATGATACTGGCACACAAAAAAATATAGAAAAATAGAACAAAATAGAAGACACAAACATGTGCATGCAACTTCAGCCACCGGATACTTGAAAAAGTTGCCAAGAACACACAAAGAAGAAAAGTCAGTATTTTCAAAATATGGTGTTGGCAAAACTGGATCTCCACCTGTAGAGGAATGAAATTATACTACTCATACTTATCACCTGGCACAGAAATCAACTCAAAATGGATCAAGGACCTCAATGTGGTATCTGAAATATTGAAACTGTTACAAGAAAACAGGCATTACTTTCAAAATACAGGAGCAGGAAAGGACTTTCTAAGTTAGACATTAGTCAATTAGGAATAAGATCAACAGTTGAAAAATGGGAACTCATTAAACTAAAGAGCTTCTGTAGAGCCAAAAAATAATCAATTGAGTGAAGAGGAAGTCCACAAAGTTGGACAAAATCTTCACCGGCTATATATCTGACGGATGGATTAATTCTGGATTAATATCCACAATATTGCAGATGTACAAATAACCCCCCAAAAATGAAAAGGAAAACTAATGACCCTATTAAAAAAATGGGCTATGGATCTGAAGAGAGAGTCTTGAACAGAAGAAATAAAATGCCAAGAAACACCATAAATTTGTTCAACATCCTTAGTAATCAGGGAAATGCAAATCAAAACTACTTTAAGATTTCATAAGATCAAATGAGCAAATGTCACCAAATACTGATGAAGATGGGAAAGGAAGCCCTCATTCATTGCTGGTGGGATCGCAAACTGGTGTAACCACCATGGAAATCAGTGTGGAGTACTCTTTAAAAACTGAAAATAAATCTACCATAAGACCAGTTATATTACTCCTTGTCATATATCTAAAGACTCATCCCACTGTAAAGATATTTGTGCATCCATGTTTGTTGCTGCTCTTTTCATAATAGCTAAGAAATGGAAACAACCTAGATATCCCTCAACTGATGAATGGATAATGAAAATGTGGTACATTTACACAATGGTGTTCTACTTGACAGTAAAGACAAAGGAAATCACAAGATTTGTAGGTAAATGTATGGAACTATAACCTGTTAGTATAACCAAGTAACCAAGAAACAGAGGCTCAGAAAAATACATGATGTATGTTCTCTCTCCTTTCTGGACCTTAGCTCCAAATCCTTAAAAGTGAGTATATCCTGATATAACCATGGGAGTCAGGATAATGGACAGGAACCATGGGGGTAAGTGGGAAGAGTTCAAGGTAGGGGGATAGTAGGAGATATGTGTTACTAAGAGGAAATGGAGGGTACTTCAACAGGGGAGTGAGGAGGGAGGGTTATGGGGGAGAGGTAGAGAAGAGACAACACTTTAGTGGTGTGAAAAACTGGAGGGAAATGTACCAGTTCAAAAGCCTACTGAAAAATACGCACACACACACACACACACACACATATATATATATATATATATATATAAATGTATGCATATAGCTGGAGGCTTATAACAAAAACCACAGTGCCAGCCAGGAGAAACCTTGCTTCCAGTTGTTTGTCAGGGAAGTCCAAGAGACTCCTAAAATAGCATAGTCTATTGCAACAGCTCTTGGTTGCCTTCCGGAACTTGAAGGTAGGACCCTATTGCTGAAGACAGAACAGACTTTGGTCTCAGGACTTGGAACTATGAAGCTGGAACTGGCCTGGAAGACCTCCTTCTCAAAGGATAGCTCTCAGCTGTAAAGCCTAATAAATACAACAACTGGCCAGCAATCTCTATTGTTGTAGTAGTACTACTTTGATCTTGGGGTTAATCAACAGCTCCCTAATTGGACTTAAGGTCCATTCCAAGGGAAGGAACTCCTGTTGATACTGTACATGTAGCCAAATATACATGGCTAGAAAGGTCATAGATCCTAGAGAAAACCCCACTTTTGTCATATCCTAGGCCAATGTAATTTCTTAACTGTATTTTAAATATGTAAATATTTATTCTTATATTTGCTGACAAATGTAACTCTCACCACTCATCAAAAAATCTTCTTTTGTGACAGATGGGACTATTACAGAGTTCCACACCTGGTCAAATGCACAGAATAAGTCTCTATGAGATGTCTATCCATAAATGTCACATCTCCAATGCAATTTCTGTACCTGTGACTCAAGAACATAGCAGAACAGGTAGAAGAAAGAATATTAATGCATCTCTCAACTCACCATCAAAGTTTCCTCATACAACAGATGATTAATCTAGAAAGTCATGAGTTGCCAAAGTGTAGAGAATGAAAGACTGCAGAGTGCTTGTCTCTGGGTAGGACACCTATATCAAACTATATCACCTATATCAAATGGTGATGGACCATTTTGAAATAGGGCACAAAACTGTAAAAGTCAGGGGTGCAAGGAAAAAGAGTTTTCTGAGTGGCTGGGAAGTTGCTCATATGAAATTACAGCACTGGTGACTGCATGCACAAGACCTATGTAAGCTCAGTCCAGACAAAGAAATGGGTGAAGTGGAGAAATGGGTAAGTAGGCCCAACCTTAGCTGGGAAATATTGTCAACTGATGACTGCTGGATCTGGGAGAGTTGGTTTTCTTTAAGGGAGTGATGCTAGATAGGTTGGCCATGCTCCAGTGGATGGACTCACACTGAATGAGAGTTGGGTACACAAGCTTGGCTCAATAGGCCTTAACATAAATGACAGAATGCATAAAACTTAGTTGGCTACTAAATATAATCAACACGAATTACACAAAATTTTAAAAAATCAATAAATAGGATAAAAGAAAAAAGAAAAAATAATAATAAAATAAAAATTGCAATGTGAATAGAACCTAGAATGGATCAAGTTACTACCCCAGAAAATGGAAACACAATCATAACCACAACTGAAACATGCTGCTAAAGTGGTAGCCCCATGCCCATGCTGAGTGCTGCCTTCCCACATTTTATATATAACATATATTTATATATGTTTAAACTTAGGTTCTTCATAAGAAAGCATGCAATGTTTGTCTTTCTGTTTCCCCTCGAGATATGGATAAATATCTATATCTATCAATATCTATCCAATTATCTAGCTATACATTCATATTTATTAGTATACATTTATCTACATTTATATCTATGAATTGCAGTTTTCCGAATGGGACCTATGACCTTGCCTGACAAGTTCTCTTCCACGGATCTGCACTCCCATACTCTTGTAATTATGAGGTAAAGGAGGACTTCAGCACTGTAAATGCACAATATATAATCAGTGGGGCAAAATTACTTTATTTAACATATACCGTCAACCTGTGGCAAGAATAAAACCAATTATAGACAATGCCATGGAGACTTTACTGATGGTGGGGTGAGGGGCAATTAATAGTTATAATCACAGACATGAGGTTTTCTGCTCTTGCCTTTAATGAAAGCCAAGAACAAATTAAGTATATGTTCTGATAAATAATTCAAACACTTAGAGCTTTTTGTTGTTGTTGCTTTCTCTATTTGAAAACAATATCCGTGGCCACATGTTAATCTTCATTAGTAGTGCTGAACTGTGAATCATGTCCACTACAGAGTGAAAGAAAGCCTTACTGAAGTCCATGTACTTCCTACAAGTTCAGTACTGCATGTTAGCCAGCTGGTGGAGTAAAAAGTCAAAATTTTGACTTCACGCAAGCTAAATGTATTAAGCCATAGGTGGTTAGAGAACAAATGTCCAAGGACTGGAGATCCTATTGCTATTTCCACTTAATAAAACAGAACAAAGGGAGCTGTTCTTATCTTTCACTTAACAGGTAAACAAATGTTTACCACAAGGCACTACATTTAAAATTTTATACAAAAAATTGTTTGAAGGAGTTTGAAATCAATTTTAGTTCTGCTGGTGCCTTTGAATGAATCATAAATTTATTTAGAAAAAATATTTAAAATGTATGTTTTTAAGAAGCATTTAAAAGCCAAGCCTAGGCTCAATGTCTTAGAAACTGCAGAGGACCAGAATTCAGTTCCCAGAACCCAACCTAGGGACCCACAAAACCCACAGTTCCCAGAATACACAGTTTCCTGCAGCTCCAGCTCCAGGGTATCAGACACCCTATTTGAACTCTGCAGGCACCTGCACCCATTCTCACACACTTTTTAAGATAAAATAAAAACTTAAAAAATTAGAATAAAAGCCAAGCTTAAGTGACCTAATAAAGCTACAATGAAATGGGATGGAAATAATTTTGAAAATAATTTTGTTAATACTATCTATAGTCTTGTTCTGCAGTTACTTCATGATCTTTCAAGGAATATTTTATACCGTTGATCTTCCTAGAGTCTCATATCACATTTTGGAACTAGAAAAGATAAATCCTAGTTGGAGTAAATCCTTGTGTCCTCTCTTGACCACGAGGCAAATGATTCTTCCACATTAATTAGCTACTCTAAATGCACTAATTTCAGCCTTCACTTCATGGTTTGCCTTAGAATTTTATAGAGGTACATACTCCAGCTAGAAAATCTAACCTTTGTGACTCTCATAATACCTTCCTGTAAGACTATTGAGATTTCTTGTATTATCTGTGATTCATCTACTGTTTGTGACACTCATGACACCTTCCTGTAAGACTACTGAGATTTATTGTATTATATGAGATTCATCTACCATTTTTGACTCTCATGATATTTTCCCATAAGTCTATTGAGATTTCCTTATATTGTCTAATATTCCAAAATGAATGATAATTCTTCTGTTCGGAATCCACTGTAGTTTCCAAACCATCCTCAGTGGCTCCACTGGGGTGGAGCCAGCTATCTCTCATGGACTTTGGCTTATATCCACACCTTGGATTCATTCTCATGGGTTTTAAAAACTGTCTTCTTCCTCCTCACAGCCTTTCTATTTGCAGTGTAACATGTTGTCTTCTCTTATCTCGCCAGTGCAGAGTGACTTCTCAGAATACACTGCAATAAAGTTCTTGTAATTGGAATTGTGGGAAAAGATACCATCTAAAAGTTCTTGGAACAAATAGTACTTTTCCCCCAAAATCAAAACCTCCATATCAAAATTATTCCCAGCTCACATGAATGTGCACCTAAGTTCACACATATGACAAACTAAACCTACAAAGGAAATTTTAATGACTTGTCAAATCTTATAGACCAAAGTATAAGAATGATTTGGAGAAATTTCTAGTTGCTTCCGAAAATGAATTATACTAATCAAACATGAAGTACATATCTTTGTATAAAATGTCATTTAAATTCTACATGAAACTTAGAAAAATTAATTAGCCAACCACCTGAGGAAAATTCCATTAGCAGGAAACAAATAATGTATCCTAAAATCAGTGAATCTGTCAACTGGAGAACAATATGTTTTTCAAAAACTACTGAATCAGAAACTAATTGGTTTTCTCTAGAATTTAACTCTTTTCTGCTGAATGCCTGAAGAATGTGAATTTTAATAAAATAGTGTATAGTCCAGTACCAAGGAAGAACTCACTGGGACCCTTCCCTTGCGTTTCTCCTCTGGTCTCTAATATGCATTGTAGTGTGGCCTAGACCAAGTCAGGCATCCTTTCTCTTCATGAATTCAGTCACTGTAACATATAGTTAACACCTGTCCTTCCTAATGTACAGATAAGAATATAACAGGAACTAGTGGATAGTATGGACATATTAAGCAATTGTTAAAATTAAAAGGAAGTAGGAGTTTATAGCATCTGGACAATTTATAGGGAGAAGAGGATCACTATTAGTCCTTTATTAAGAACAAGAAATTGACACTAGATGTAGTGGTGTGCACCTTGAATTCCAACCCTCAGAAAGCAGAGGCAGGTGGATCTCTATGAGATCAAGGCCACCATAGTTCACATCATGACTTCCAGGCCAGCTGTGAGTAGGGAGACCCTATTGAAAACAATCAACAACCCCCCCAATAAATAAATAAATAAACAAATAAATAAATAAATAATAAAATCAAGAACAAAAATTGGTTATACTGTATATTGAGTAAGTAAAGAGAATCAAATAACTCCACTGAGCACTCTTTTTCTTGGTATCCATTAACTTAATGTAGCTTAGGAAATAACCACACTGTTCTATTGGTTACAAAATTTCCCTGGAGTTTTCAGCCCCTCCATATATAACAGGGTTCTGATTTTCTGGGCTTAGGTCTTCTCAATGTCAAGTGCATTCCAATGCCAAACTGACCATGTCCAAAACACTTTTTTTCTCTTCAGATGTAGCAACGAATAGCTTTACAGCAGAATCCAAGGTTCTTATTTCTTTCCTCTTTCCCAGTCTCTTCCTTACAGTGGAAATTTTTGATATTGCTAAAGAGAATTGCTTTGGCATTCTTTGATGCTACTTCTGCAGAACTGTGACCAAGTTATGCAGTCTTTTTAAATGTTCATTCTTTGTTTGAAAATGAGGGTAAATGTAACAGCATCATAATGATTCCTTAGAAATTATATTAATATATGTGGAGCTCTTAACACAATGCCTGGCATAGAAATTAGAACTGACAAATGGCATTTATCATTGAACTCACGCAAAATTTAATCTGACAATTCTTTTTTACAAATTATTTATTTAATAACCACACAAATTGAAGAAGCAGCTCATTACAACAGCAATGACATATTAAATAACAATTTCCAGAGCTAAAATGCATCTCTTTCAAAATTAGCTGTAAATTTTTAGATTTACAGTTGAATTAATACAGTTATACAATATTGTACTCTGTATAAACCATTTAAGATATAAAATTAAATGAGGTTTTAACCTTTAAAAAAGATCTACATTTCATTATTAAAATAATTTCATACAGAAACAATCATTTTTAATACAATCAACACTAAGATATTTGCACATGTGTTTCTAATCTCTATATAGCTGATTATTACTAGTCACAGTCAGATACTTTCTGAGCTCCTTGGCTTCTGAGCATGGATATAAAATCATCAGGTAGATTTCACTGGTAATCTGAAATTATTAAGGTAATCTACTAATTATTAAGGAGCAAATTTTATACTTTGAAGAATTATTATTTTTTTCAATTTTTAAAAAAAATTTAATAACCACATGATTAGACAAAGCATTTGATTACAGCTTTAACAGATTCAGTAACACACTCCAGAGCAAGGATACATCTCTTTCAAAAGCAGTTGTAAATTTTTAGGTTCACAGTTGAATTAATACAGTTATACAATATTGAACTTGGTATAAACCCTGTAAGACATAAAATTGAATGAGTTTTTACCCTTTAAAGAAGAGTTCCTTTTCATTTTAAAATATGCTGTTTCCTACATTTTTTTACTTTGCCAATAGCTCTTCACCTTAAATTATTTTTTTAGAATGATACAGTATTTTAATATCAGCAAATTAAAATATGCTTTGACATGCCTTTCAAATAACAATAATATCCTAAAAAAATAGTTCCCATTCTGTATTCTTTGAAAATTCACATTCAAACAATGCATATTAATTTTAGAAATATTGGGAAATGGAAATAAGCACATACCAGGTGAATGTTCAGTACTCAAAGACAAAAACAGGTAGCATAAATAGTATTTTTTTAATCATTTAAAAAAATTTTTAATAACTACATGATCATTTTCTATATTTCATTACTTTTTCCTGTTGTTCCCTGTTTCCAGTTTCAGTGATTTCTGTTCTCTTATTTTGCTCCTTCCACTTTCTTTACACTTGCACTGTTTTTCTTTCTCTAGTTTCCTAAAGAGCATGCTTGGATTATTGATTTTAGATTTTTTTTTTCTAATGCATTCATCTATTGTTATCAATTTCTCTGTAAATACTGTCTTAACAGTACACTGTATATTTTAGTGAGTTGTATTTTCATTTTATCTTTATTTTATACATGTGAGGGTTTACCTGCATGTATGTAGGCGGACAACATCTGTGCAGTCCCTCCAGAGACCAGAGGAGGCTGTCAGATCCCCTGGATCTGGAGTTATATACACTTGTTAGCCACCAATGAGTACTGGAAACCAAGCAGCCAACTGTTCTTTTTTTAAAAAAAAAAAATATTTATTTAATAACCACATAATTAGAAGAAGCATTTCATTACAACATCATTGACATATTCAATAACAATTTCCAGAGGTAGGATGCAGCTCTTTCAAAACTGGATGTAACTTGCTCCTGGCCTGCTCTCCTGCCCTCAGGCCTCTCTTGGGGTAAGTCTATCGTGCAGCCCTCTGCGCCTTGACTCCCCCAGCCATGTTTACCCTTCCATCTCCCCCGCTGTTCTCTACTCCTAGTTTGGGCCCTGTGCCATTCCTAGTCTTGGGGCCCCAGACAGCTGGGGAGCCAGTGTTGCTTCCTGATCCTTTTCACCGGGACTGGCTTGGTGCCTTCCTTGGGCCCCAGGAGCACTGTTTCTGGACCTGGCCCCGCCCTCACCTCTCTCTGCTTCCCTGGACCTGCACCACTGACTGGCTTTCCTGGCCTGCTCTCCTACCCTCAGGCCTCTCTTGGGGTGAGTCTACGGCACAACCCTCCATGCCTTGACTCCCCCGGCCTCATTTGCCCTTCCATCTCCCCTGCTGTTCTCTGCTCCTGGTTTGGGCCCTGTGCCATTCCTGGTCTTGGGTCCACAGACACCTGGGGAACTGGTGCTGCTTCCTGATCCTTTTCGCCCAGGTCAGCTTGGTGACTTCCTTGGGCTCCAGGAGCACTGTTTCTGGACCTGGCCCCGCCCTCACCTCCCTCTACTTCCCTGGTCCTGCAACACCCGCCAGCCTTTTTCTGGGGCTGACAGCCTCTTTCTGGGGCTCCGAGGCTTACCTTTACTCTCCCTGATCCTTTGCATCCAGTACAACCCAGCTACTCAATCCACTCCCTGGGAAATCTTGGGGCTTCTTCCCACCCCATCTGCCTTTGCATCCCT
>NW_008328003.1:557892-558325 GCF_000622305.1 Nannospalax galili
AACCCATCTTTTTGTTGTCTGCAAGATACTAATCTCACTTTCAAGGACAGACACTATCTTAAAGTGAAAGGACAGAAAAAAAAATACCAAGCAAATGGTACTAAGAAAAAAGCAGGAGTAGCAATTCTAACATCTGACAAAATAGACTTTAAAACTAATCAGAAAAGACAAAGAGGGCTATTTCATTTTGATCAAAGGAACAATCAGTCAAGAAGATATTACAATCATGAACATATATTCACCAAACTCTGGTGCACCCAACTTCATAAAAAAATATTACAGGACTTTAAGACCCAAATTAACCCCATCTCTTTCATAGTAGGGAACTTCAATACCCCACTACCTCCATTAGATAGGTCAACAGGCCAGAGACTTAACAGAGAGACATCTGAATTAAACAAAACCATATATCAAATGGACTTAACAGATATCT
>NW_008328003.1:558442-558977 GCF_000622305.1 Nannospalax galili
CTTTTTAAAAAATTGATCACACACTGGGTCACAAAACAAACCTCAATAAATACAAAAAAAGTTGAAATAATTTTATGCATTCTATCACACCACAAAGAGATTAAACAACATACTCCTGAATGACGAGTGGATCAAAGGTGAAATTAGGAAAGAAATAAACATATTTCTGGAATTAAATGAAAAGGACAGTACAACACAACAAAACCTCTGGGACATGCTGAAAGCTGTCCTTAGAGGGACGTTTATAGCTCTAACTGCCTACATCAAAAAATCAGAAAGAACATAAATAAATGACTTAACATTGCAACTCAAGACACTTGAAAAGCAAAAACAAACAGAACCCAAACCCTGCAGACAAGAAGAAATATCAAAAATCAGGGCAGAAATTGATGAAATTGAAACAAAGAAAACAATACAAAGAATCAACAAATCCAAGAGCTGGTTCTGAAAAGATAAACTAGACAGACCGCTAGCCCAGTTAACCAAAAGAAAGAAAGAGCACCTCCAAATCAACAAAATCAGAGATGAAAGGGGA
>NW_008328003.1:559944-560670 GCF_000622305.1 Nannospalax galili
TACAAAATTAACCTACAAAAGTCTGTAGCCTTTCTATATACCAATATCAAGGAATCAGAGAAAGAGCACATGGAAGCACTCCCCTTCACAACAGCTGCAAAAATAAAATAAAATATCTCAGAATAAACCTGACAAAAGACATTAAAGATCTCTACAAAGAAAATTTTAACTCTTTAAAGAAAGAAATTGAAGAAGACATGAGAAGATGGAAGGACCTCCCATGCTCATGGATTGGAAGAATTAATATTGTGAAAATGACCATCATACCAAGAGTCATATATAGATTCAATGCAATGCCAATCAAAATCCCCATGACATTTTTCACAGAATTGGAAAAATCTATCCTAAGATTCATATGGAATCACAAGAGACCCCGGATAGCCAAAAGAACCCTGAGAACAAAGAGAAATGCTGGGGGGATTACTATACCAGATTTTAAGCTCTACTACAGAGTTATAGTCATAAAAACAGCATGGTACTGGTACAAAAACAGACACATAGATCAATGGAACATCACTCAAGACCCAAACCCTAGTGCATGCAACTTCAGCCATTTGATATTTAACAAAGCTGCCAAGAACACACAATGGAGGAAAGACACCATCTTCAACAAATGGTGCTGGCAAAACTGGATCTCCACCTGCAGAGGAATGAAACTAGACCTTTATCCTTCACCTTGCACAAAAATCAACTCCAAATGGATCAAAGGCCTCAATGTGAAACAGG
>NW_008328003.1:564656-564918 GCF_000622305.1 Nannospalax galili
GAATACTGACAATGGATTGCCGTAGATGAGGAACAGCTGATCCTCCTGGAACAGGGACCTCTGGCTGACTAGATTTACCAGAAGGGCATATAGGGTGGAATAGATGGGGGTTCTGACAACACAATGGACAGTGGCAGGGATGGCAGAGTATGGAGGCTCTAGTGGGAGTGGAAGGCTGTCTATCTGACGAGTTTATATTAATGCGCAGAAGCAAGGAACTCAGAAAGTAAGCAACTGTGACCAGTAATAGTCATATATAGAG
>NW_008328003.1:565154-565243 GCF_000622305.1 Nannospalax galili
AAACAAAATTATAATTGAAAAAAAAAATTGGCTGTAACGTTTTAGGTTTACAGTTGAATTAATACAGTTATACAATATTGTACTCAGTA
>NW_008328003.1:565368-568547 GCF_000622305.1 Nannospalax galili
AGTGTTTGCACATGCGTTTCTAATCTCTATATATCTGATTATTACTTGTCACAGTAAGTTACTTTCTGGGACCCCTGGCATCTGAGCATGGATATAAAGACATCAGGTAGATTTTAATGGTAATTTTTTCACATCTAATTATTAAGGAGCAAATTTTATGCTTTGAAGAATTATTATTTTAAAATTTTAAAATTTAATAAACACATGATTAGAAGAAGCATGTCATTACAGCTTTAACATATTCAGTAACAGACTCCAGAGCAAGAATACATCTCCTTCAAAAGTGCCTGTAATTTTTAGGTTCACAGTTAAATTAATACAATTATACAATATTGAACTCAATATAAACCCTGTAAGACATAAAGTTGAATGAGTTTTTACCCTTTAAAGAAGAGCTCCATTTCATTTTAAAATGTTGTTTCCTACATTTTTAATGCTACTAACACTTAAATGTTTGCACATGTGTCTTTAATCTCTATATTTCTGATGATTACTAGGCACCGTTGGTTACACTCGGATCCTTAGTACCTGGGTATGGATATAAAGTCATCAGGTAGATTTCACTGGTAATGTTTATCACCTCTACTATTTAACATGAAGTAAATTTTATGCTCCTCCTCAAGTATGTCTTTTTTAAAAATTTGTTGGTTTTTCTGTGTGTTTATCATACAGAACACCTCACACAATCTTATTCATCTATATACCCACTTCCCAAATGGCACCCTCCCATAGCCCACCCCCCATACTGGAGCTTATATACTCTGTCATTCCTGTTACTGTCCACTGTGTTGTCGACACCCCAAGCCATTCTTCAGTGCTTGTCCATCTGCTGAATCTAGTCAGCCTATTTAGAGATCCTTCTTTCAGGAAGATCAGCTGTTCCTTATCTAGCAGCAATCAGTTATCAATATTCCTTTAGATAAGATTGGGGTCTGCTGTTCATTTTCCCAGTTCTGTGCTGGGTTACTGTCTGGGAATCTCTTGTGCCACCTTGGCCAATAACTCAAAGGAAGGTATCTCCTGTCTGCCATTGTTTCATGTTATGTAGCCTTTAGCTATACAAATGGACTCTTAAAAATTAAATTGATCCCATTGATCTTTGGTTATACTTTCCTTTTGAGTGTTTAAGACCCTACAGTTTACCCAGATAAAACAATCTAGTTTTACTTTTAAGGTCATTTGAGGCTCTGTTTCTCAGGGATAACATCGGCTTGGGAAGAGCCCCTGGCTCCCTTCTTTTACCAGTTCCATCTATGTGAAGATAAGTCAAAGGTCCTACTCGACCATGGCTGGTTTCTCTTGGAAGCATGGAGGAAATATTTTCTTCAGTGTTGACCCTCCTCTTTGTAGACTGGGACACTGGTTCAAGTCCATCTCATGGGGTGTCCTCAGCCTCCTTGATCAAGAGGACAGGTGACTCACCACAGTTACAGGACATTTTGAGAGATGCTCATAGTCCCCTGGAACTTAGTCAACCTAGGAGGGCAAGGAGCAAAAACTGTTCTTTATGTCCCCCTGACCAAATTAGTATAGGCCCTAAAGTATGGCTGTTAAGCATCCAAGAAGGTTAGTTCAACCAGTTTGGTACTTTTAATTACTATATGTCATGTAGGCAGAGCTTGGGCAACGACCACACACTCTCAGATAAACCTTGCCTAGGTGAATATTACATTCTTTATCTGTTCGTATGTATAATTTGTCAGTAGGTTGTTGTCCTGATATGGTTCCTTCTTGTTTTCTAAAACTAGCTAGGTGCTATTTATCTCTCACATTTTCTAACCCTTCCACCATGATTTCCCCATTTAAGGTGCCCCTGTTTTTTCTCCTTTTTTCTACCTTTCTCCTACGGTCCTACCTCTCTTGAGCCCCTTCTTTCCTATTATCCCCTAGTTTTCTTTTATAACCTTCCCTCCCCCTTCCCCTTAAAATAACCCCATTATTATCCATATCTCCCTTGTTAAACCTGTTTTCTACTGTTCTCTTTCAGATTCTTTCTTTTCCTTAATTCCCTGGTTCCTCTTCATTATCCTGGTTCCTGTAGTTATGTCTGGATACATATTCATTTATAAGGATTTGGTGCTAGGATCCACATATGAGGGAGAATATATGCCATTTTTTTTCTGAGTCTGTGTTACTTCACTTCATATAACAGTTTCTAGACCCATCCATTTACCTGCAAATTTCATAATTTCATCTTTCTTTACTGCTGAGTAAAACTCCATCGTATGTATGAACCACATTTTCATTAGCCACTCCTCAATTGAGGTTGCTTCCAACTCTTAGCTATTGTGAAAAGAGCAGCAACAAACATCAATGTACAAGTGTCTCTGCAATAAGATGAGTTCTTTGGGTATATGCCAAGGAATGGTATAACTGGGTCAAATGGTAGGTTCATTTGTAGTTTTTCAAGAGTTCTCCACACTGCTTCCCATAGGGGTTGAACCAGTTTGCAGCCTCACCAGTAGTGGATGAGCAGTCCCCTTTCCCCACATCCTCTCCAACATTTGGTACCATTTGTTCTCTTGATCTTAGCCAGCCTGACTGTGGTAAGATGAAATGTTAAAGTGGTTTAAATCTGCACTTCCCTAATTACTAGTGATGTTGAACACCTTTTAAGATGCTTCTTAGCTATCTTTATTTCTTCTTTTGGGAATTCTCTGTTCAGCTCCTTAGCCCATTTTTTAATTGAGCTACTTCTTTTCTTGATACTTTGTTTCTTGAGTTGGTTATATATTCTGGATGTTAAACCTCTGTCAGACATGACACTGGTGAAGATTTCCTCCCATTCTGTGGGTTTTCTCTTCACTTCCTTGGATGCTTTTGTTTTATATGAAGAAGCTTTTTAGTTTAATGAAGTCCCATTTGTTGATCCTTGGCCTTGTTTCCTGGGCAGTTGATGTCCAGTGTAGAAAATCATTTCCTACACCTATACCTTGTACACTATTGCCAATGTTTTCTTCAAACAGTTTCAGAGTTTTGGGCTTTACATTGAGGTCTTTGATCCATTCAGAGTTGACTTTTGTGCAAAGTGAAAGATAGGGGTTTAGTTTCATTCTTCTACAGGTGGAGATCCAGTTTTGACAGCACCATTTGATGAACATGCTTTCTTTCTTCCAGTGAATGTTCCTGGCTCCTTTGTCAAATATCAAGTGGCTTAAATTGAATATGTTCATATTTGG
>NW_008328003.1:568616-568952 GCF_000622305.1 Nannospalax galili
GTGTATACTTTGACATCTAGTATAGTAATCTCCCCGGCATTGCTCTTAGTGCTCAGGGTTGCTTTGGTTATCAGAGGTCTTTTGTGCTTCCATATGAATCTTAGGAAGTTTTGTTCCAATTCTTTGGAAAAATATCATGGGGATTTTGATTGGCATTGCAATGAATCTATATATGCTTTTGGTAGGATGGTCATTTTCACAATATAAATTCTTCCAATCCATGAGCATGGGAGGTCCTTCCATCTTCTGAGGTCTTCCTCAATCTCTTTCTTTAAAGACTTAAAATTTTCGTTGTAGAGGTCTTTAATGTCTTTGGTCAGGTTTATTACAAGATGT
>NW_008328003.1:569117-574345 GCF_000622305.1 Nannospalax galili
AAAGGATAATTTGATCTCTTCCAATTATTACTACTTTAATTTCTTTCTCTTGTCTTATTGCTCTTGCAAGACTTTCAAGTACTACATTAAAGAGGAGTGGAGATAGTGGACAGCCTTTTCTGGTTCCTGAATTCAATGGGAATGCTTTCAGTTTTTCTCCATTTAGAATGATGTTGGCTGTGAGTTTGTTATAATGACTTTAATTTATGCTGAGATATGTTCTCTCCATTCCAATTCTCTCTAGGACTTTGAACATAAATGCACATTGAATTTTGTCAAAGGCCTTCTCTATCTATTGAGATGACTGTGTGGTTCTTATCTTTGAGCCCATTTATATGATTTAAGATATTTGTTGACTTACCTATATTGAACCATCAGTGCATCTCTGGAATAAAAACAACTTGATCATGGTCAATGATCTTTTTGATATGTGTCTGTATGCGGTTTGCAAATATTTTGTTGAGAATTTTTACATCTATGTTCATTAAGGATATAGGTCTATAGTTTTCTTTTTTGGTTGTATCTTTACCTGGCTTTGGTATTAGAGTGATGCTGGCTTCATAGAATGAATTTGGAAATTCTCCCTCCATTTCTATCTTTTTGAATAACAAGTAGTATTGGATTTAGATCCTCTTTAAATGTCTGCTAGAATTCTGCTGTAAATCCCTCTGGTCCTAGGCTTTTTTTAGTTGGGAGATTTTGTATTACTATTTCAATTTCTTATGTGTTATGGGTCTGTTTAAGCTGTTAATCTTTTTCTTGGTTTAGCTTTGGTGGTTCCCATGCTTTTAGGTACCCGTCCATTTTTTTACATTTTCAAATTTAGTAGCTTATAGGTTTTTAAAGTATTCTCTTATTATGTTCTGGATCTCTTTGGTGTCTGTTATGATGTTTCCCCTTTCATTTATGATTTTGTTGATTTGGAGGTGCTCTTTCTTTCTTTTGGTTAACTGGGCTAGCGGTCTATCAATCTTGTTTATCTTCTCAAAGAACGAACTCCTGGATTCTTTGATTCTTTGTATTGTTTTCTTTTTTTCTATCTCATTAATTTCCTCTCTGATTTTTATTTCTTCTTGTCTGCTGGGTTTGTGTTTCATTTGCTCTTTCTTTTCAAGTGTCTTGAGTTGCAATATTAACTCATTTCTTTGAGATCTTTCCGATTTTTTTAAATGTAGGCACTTAGAGCTATAAACTGCCCTCTAAGGACTGCTTTCAGTGTGTCCCAGAGGTTTTGTTATGTTGTATTGTACTTTTCATTTAATTCCAGGAATACTTTTATTTTTTCTTAATTTCTCCTTTGACCCATTCATCATTCAGGAGTGTGTTGTTTAACCTCCATGTGTTCATGTGGTTACTGGGGATTCTTCCATTCTTGATTTTAGGCTTTATTGCATTGTGGTCTGAAAGAATGTTTTGGTATTTGTTGAGGTTTGTTTCGTGCCCCAGCACATGGTAGATTTTGGAGAAAGTTCCATGGAGCACTGAATAGAAAGTATATTCAGTAGATGTCTGTTAGGTCCATTTGATGTATGGTATTGTTTAATTCAGATGTCTCTCTGTTAATTCTCTGTTCTATTGATCTATCTAATGATGACAATGGGGTATTGAAGTGCCCTACTCTTAATGAGTTGGGATTAATCTGGGTCTTAAAGTCCTGTAGTACTGTTTTAATGAAGTTGAGTGCACCAGAGTTTGGTGAATATATGTCCATGTTTGTAATATCTTCTTGGTTTATTGATACTTTGATCAGAATGAAGTGGCCTTCTTTGTCTCTTCTGATTAGTTTTAGTTTAAAGTCTATTTTATCAGATATTACAATTGCAATGCCTGCCTTTTTCTTAGTACCATTTGCTTTGTATATTTTTTTCCATCTTTTTACCTTAAGGTAGTGCCTGTCTTTGAAAGTGAGATGAGTTTCTTGCAGACAACAAAAAGATGGGTTTTGTTTCTTAGTCCATTCAACTAGTCTGTGTCCTTTGACTGGGGAGTTCAGTCCATTGATATTTAAAGTTATTAATGAAAGATGTGCATTGAATCCTGTCATTTTTATTTCTGTTCACATTCTTGATATAGCTGTGCATGTCCACAATTATACCTTCATTGAGTTTCTTCCTGTCACCCTTTGTGTATAGTCATTCCTTTCTTCAGCTCTTTGTGTTGCTTCAAGAACTCTCTGAAGGGCTGGTTTTGGGGACATGAATTCATTCAGACTATTTATGTCATGGAAGATTTTTCTTTCCCTTTCAACTATGATAGATATTTTGGCTGGGTAAAGCAATCTGTGGTCATTTAGAGCTGTGAATACTTTGGTCCAGGCTCTTCTTGCTTTCATAGTTTGCCTGAAAAGTCAGCTGTAATCCTGATGCCTTTTCCTTTATATGTGATTTGTTGTTTTTCTTTTGCAGCTTTCAGTACTGTCTCTTTGTTCTGAACGTTTAGTGTTTTTAGTATGATGTGCTGTGGTGAGTTTCTTTTCTGATCCTATTTGGTGTTCTATATGCTTCTGGTATTTGTATGGGCATGTCTTTTTTAATTTTGGGAAATTTTCTTCTACAATCCTCTTGAAAATCTGTTCCATACCATTATCTTGAGATTCTTCTCTTTCCTGTATGCCTCTGTGTTGTAAGTTTGGTTTTTTGGTATCACACAATTCTTGCATATTCCATTCTTGTGTTTTTTTTTTAAGTTTTCATAATCTTTGCTTGAGTGGTCTAATTTGTCCACTTTATCTTCCAGTGTTTATATTTTGTTTTCCATTTCATTCATCCTATTGGTAAGGCTTTCTCCTGTCATTTCTAATTGGCTTACTAAGTTTTCATGTCCTTATTTATTTCAGCCTGAGTATTCATCAATATTCCTAACTCTTTTCTGAATGCATTCAGAAGTTTATCCCTATGTTCCTTCAGTTCTTTGATTTCTTTTTATGTGTTCTTTAAATTCACTGAATTCTTTTATCATGTTTATAATTGTTCTTTTGAGTTTCATGTCCTATGTTATCTCTAGGGATTTCTCATTGTACTCCTCTAAAGGACTATTGGTACTTGGTGGGACTATATTATTTTGGTTTTTCATGTTATTATTTTTTCTTTGTGATTTTGACATGTATTCCTTTCATACTTTTTGTAAACTTCATGTGTCTTTGTGGTTTACTTATTGGGCATGAAAAGCTGGCTCCTCTAATCTTCCGGTTCTCTCTTTTAGATTTTATATTAGAGTGGCCTAATTGCTTTTGTCTTCAGGAGTTCCCTCAGAGGCCCAAGTGAGATGAGGCTGAGATGATATCAGGCTTTCTCCTAAGGTATGGGTCCCTCCAGGAAAGATGCTGCCTTCAAGAATTTGGAGGCTGGGCTGGCCTTGGAGAAGGGCCCAGGATAGATGATGGTCTCAGGAAGCTGATGGCTGTGCCACCCAGGGAAGTAAAGGGAGGTGAGGGTGGGACCAGGCCTAGAGGGTTCCTGAGGGCCTTCAGGGAGGAACTGGGTCGGTCCTGATGCAAAGGATCAGGAAGCAATGGGGGCTCTGCGCAGAGAGGTTAGCCTCGGTGTCTGGGGTGCCAAGACAAGAAATGGGCCTGTACCTAGCCTAGGAGGAAAGACTGGTTGGGGGGAGCAGTGAGGGTGATAGAGGCTTGGGGAGTGAAGGCATGCTAGGCATGCTGGACTTACCCAGGGAAGGTGCTGGTACCAGGACACTGGAGGCAGTGCAGCCCAGGAAGCAAAGGGTTATGAGGGCTGGACCTGGTCCAGAGGGCTCCTGGGGACTAGGAAAGGTGCTGGCACTAGGCTGCCCAGAGGCTGTGCAGCCCAGGAAAGTAAAGGGAGGTGAGGGTTAAGCTGACAATTCTTTGAGAATACTGAATCTCAATAGGATTAATTCCTAAATTAATAATATCTAAATACCTGCTAAAAATAAACGTTTTATTTCCCTGAAGCATATTCAAAGACTGAAGAGAGTTGAAAAAGCATTAACCCACTGATGTGCCAGAGAAAACATTGTTAGAGGTTAAAGAAAAACCGGCAGATCATATTTCAGTCTTTCTACTGAAAATTACTGAGTGCCTATCATTGCACTACCAAGCACTAAAAACTATTGTTAGCTTCTGTTTACTATGTGACCATATACACTTCAATGTGATTAATGATAGTCATGAAGTGTTTTGTTTAATTCCACATTAACACCATGAAATGAATCTGATCCTAGAGCCCAATTCCTTAATCACTGTGCTTTCTGCTGGTCCACTGTCTGGACTGACATGGGACACAGCTGCATGAACATGAGTATCTGAAGGATCACAGAGATATTGTAGGTGGTAGAGGGAGCATTACATTCTTAAAGTGACCATTCTATCCTAGATAATTTCCAAGCTAAGGATTCTGGTGGGAATCTCAACCCCTTATTTCCCTCTCCAGACATACCTGGTCTCCCTATTCATGTGAGTCCCTAACTTCAGGTCGTGCTTGAATACTGGAGCTTATAGTTCTCACTTCATCCTCAGAGAGAACTGCTCACCTGGGTTTGTCTTAGGAATGCTCTGCTCCACTCTGGGACTCCCCAGTATTCCTGGATGAATACCATCTCTGAGATACGCTGCTTTGTTTCTGCATACCCTTTAACTTGCATGTCTGATTCTTTCATCACCCTTACCTAATCCTCAGGCTGGTGTCCTCACTTTGCTCCTATCCTAACACTTTATCTTCCCTTCAGTTGTAGTGGAATATTGTTAATGTCTGAGTTCTTCCCTAAGCAATGAAAATTTATCTATAGAAGTCAAGAACAAAGAATGAGAGACATGCAAAAAACAGAAAGCCTTAGACCTTACCCACAGTGCTCTGAGCAGTGAAAATCCCTTCTCCATGGTTCCTACATCAGGTCATGATTTGTGAGTCCCAAGGAGCAAAGTTACTTTGAATTCATAACTCTAGCTAAACTGTAAGATCAAATCACTCAAGGGAATTTACATTGTCTAAGCTATTTTCTTCTTGCTATTCTTCCCTCCCTCCTTCTCTCCTCCCTCCCTTGCTTCCTCCCTTCCTTTCTTCCATTTTTTTTCGTTTCTGTCTTTCTTTTAGTAATCTTTTGTCTAAACTTAATCATGAGGACAGTTCCCCTATTTTGATTTAGCTCAAGTAGATCTATGAGTTGCCATGTTAAGCCCTTTATCCAAAATACTATTTCTTTGAAAGCCTCTTAGGGAATGAGCTCAAAGGCTTAGAAATAAATAAATAAAT
>NW_008328003.1:574404-586696 GCF_000622305.1 Nannospalax galili
TAAATAAATAAATAAATAAATAAAACTTTATTTAATCTAAACTGCTGTGTGGTGACTTTTTAAAACTGCATTTTGTTTACACAAATATACAAGAACAGTTATATGAGTGAATTTCTATTTTAGAGCTGTTATTTCTAATGGTGAAAACAAAACAGGGAGACTTTTCCACAATGGCTACACTTCCAGGCTGATTTTACTATGGTTCTGTTTCTACCACTTGCATACAGATGATCTGACTGAACAATAAGAAATTGACTGAACAATAAGAAAGTAGTCTCAGGGCTTGAGAGATGGCTCAGAGGTTAAGAGCACTGACTGATCTTACAGAGGACCTGGGTTTGATTCCCAGCACCACATGGTCATTAACAACTGTCCGAAACTCCAGTACCAGGAGATCTGACACCCTCTTCTGACCACTGTGGGTGCTGCACGACATGGGTGCATTTACATACATGCAACAATACACTCATACACACAAAATTAAAAAAATAATAATAATAATAAAAGAAAGCTTCCTTGCAGACTGAGATTTCAGTAGGGAAGCAATAAATATGCTTTTCAGAAGATTTTTTGACCCACATTCATGATATTCTAGCATTCCATATGAAATAGGAAACATGACTTGTACCTCAGAGACTTTCATCTAACATTTCACTAGAGAATTTAAAAACACATGGTAAAATGGGAAAAATACATTATGTGATTTATTTCTTCACTCTTTCTCTGTGTTTGTGTGTGTCTTTGTGGGTGTGGTGTGTGTCTGTGTAACTATATCTGTGGCAGTGTATGTGGGCACATGTGTATGAATACATATACATGCATGTGGAGGCCCAAAGTCAACCTCAGTCTTTCTTCCTCAGGTATTATCCACATTGTTTTTGGAAATGGGCTCTATCCCTTGGCCTGGAACTCACTGCATTCTCTATATTGGCTGGCTAATGAGCCAGGAATCAGTCTGTCTCTGCTTCCCTAGCACTGGGATAACAAATCCACACTACTGCGCCAGGCTTTTTAAAAGATGGGTTCTGGAGATGGAACTCAGGTCCTTATGCTTACAAGGCAATGACTTAACCAAATGAGCTATCTCCCCAGGTACAGTATATGATTTGTTGACCCAAGAAGACTGGCAGCTTTCTCTTGGCCCTCTTGCAGAGTTGCCTCACAATGAAAGAGGCCCTAGCCTTCTGCCACTTCCATATTGTTGGAAGTCCACACTGCTTACAAAACCTTGCATTGGAACTCTAGCTCATAGTCCCAGCAGATCTCTTGGCTGATAGCCAGCATCACCCTCAACTCATGTATACAGTTATTTCTGAGGCTGTCCTTTGAGTCCTTTCTGTGACTCCAGCTGCAAATATTGCCAACAACTGCATAAGAGGCCCCAAGAGACTATCACACAGGTCAATCAAGCCAGTCACCTCAAAAACCATGAGAAATAATATATTGCTTGAAATCACTGATTTTTGAAAAAGTTTGTTAAGTAGTCCTCCACAATTAGAGGGAAAAATAATGGCAAAATCATGAGAAAAGTTTTGAGAAGAAAGTGATGACAAATTGGTATTTATTATCAAACTTTTTATGATCAAAGAATGGAAGATAAAGGCAAAACTTTCTCTACTTTTATTCCACCTTCAAGTTTATGTGAAACTTTGGAGAGCGCTAAATGTAATTAGGTGAAGTTCTCCTTTCTGTGGGCTAAAGGGAATCACATAGATTCAGATGGTTTAATGTGACTTTTTATTTTTATTTTATTTTATTTGTTTTATTTTATTTTATTTGTCCTTTTGAGACAGGGTCTTCCTGTAGCCCCAGCAGGCCTGGAACTCACTCTGCAGACCAGACTGGCCTGAGCTCACAGAGATCCGCCTGCCTCTGCCTCCCAAGTGCTGGGATTAAAGATGTGTGTCACTACACTTGGCTGACCTATGATATTTAAAAGCTCCAGACACAGATGACTTGCAGCCTAGAACTGTTAAAGTATCATTTCCTAACACTGATCTCCAGTCATTAAGGTGCCTCTAGCAGTTTATGCTTCTGAGTGTTCACAGATTTGGAGCATGCTATCAGTGGCAGCTGTGGTGGAGATGGAACTCCATACTGCCTCTCTAGCAACTTGAAGCATTCCCTAACTTTTAGGTACCTCCACTCATATAGCCAGATCCTTGACTTTGCCACAGGAAAGAATTTCAGGAAAGCCAATATGCATCAGAGTTGGAGTTTATTAAAATACATTTTAATTTACTTAAAAATAGTGGTTAATAGAAATAAAGATGCTTAAGGAATGAGAGACACACATGATTGGGTATACCATAATTATGCATGGGCTTTTTAAAGGACATTCAGGCCTCATTGTCTTTAAAATAGCCATAGATATGATTTTGGTGACTCCTGAAGTTATTTTCAAAGGCTTGCTAAGAAATTTAAAAGGGGACACAGAGTAGTTCAAGAGATACTTTTGAAGGGATTACAGTTGATAAAATGAAACCTCTGAAGACAGGAATGCTGAGTATCTTCACCATGAACAAAAGTTTGTGAGAATGAACCTACCCGAGATCATATACATTCAGACCTTTGACCTGGTTTATTGTTATGTCAACATTCTTCTTTGAAAATATTTGTATAGAAGAAATATTGTCTCTATGTTGGTAACCTTCACAGCAAAAATTATTAATTGTTCTGGAATCCTTGATTCTTCTCTGGTCACTTTGCTAGTCCATGCTTTTTAAGTTTAAGTAAGTTCTCCTAGATTTCTGTTTATTTTATTTTCATGTTGCAGTGCAAGGGGTAGGAAGCCAAACTACTTTTGTTCTTATGGATGGTCAATTAACTCAGATTATTCAGACTATCTTTTCTTGGTTATCTATGACAACTCTTCATTTCTCCACCTTCTCCAGGCCCTCTCTGAACTGTCTTCTTTACGCTGATCATATGCTACCACATACTTTATAGTAAATAAATCTTTGTTTAAAAAAATCTGTGTTTGTTTGCAGTGATTTGTTAAAAAAAACATGTGTTTGTTTGCAGTGATTTGTTGACTACTTTTTCTCTTTTGTTTTTCTTATGATACTTGAAACTAGTTTATCAAATAACCAACAAATCATTTTGGTGTTCCACCCTACAACCCTGACAGCCAATGGAGAGTCAGCTTCTATTTGGTACTGATTTATCTTCTACATGAGTTCTCTTCTACAGGAACATAAAAAGTTTCTTCATGTTTTCAAGTCTTGGAGCTTAGAAACATTCAGGAGACCTTTATTCTTTTCATATGATCTTCCTAAAGTGAGGGACTCTAGAAAGGCTGACTAGACCTCAGTAGATGAACTTGCCTTGAGGGACGTCTGGGCACACTAACTTGACACAATAAGCCTTAAGACAAATGATGGAATGTATGAATTCTGGTGGGGAGGGGGCTATGGGAGGGTGCCAGTGGGGAAGGGGGTATAAAGATGATTAAGATTGATTGAGATGTTCTGTATTAAATACACAAAAATTCAATAAAAATAAAATATTAAAAAGATGTTGTACGATAGGCTCTTTTTATGAAAATATCATTTTATATTTTATCTATTCATTGTGTATGTGTGTGCACATATACAACTGTATGCATATGTGGAGATCAAAGGACAATTTTTGAGAGCTGGTTTTTCCCTTCCATCATATGGATTCTGAGGATTAAACTCAGGTTTCCTGACCTGGCCCCAACCTGCTGAGCCATCTCGCCAACTCTATATTTAGGTTCTGTGTAGGTATATGTTTGTGTGTACACACATGTGTATACCAACATGTATATGGATATCAGAGGTTGACATCAAGTGTTTTCCTTAATCCTTTTCCACATTATTTTTTGAGACAGGATCTCTCACTGAACTTCATTAGAAAAGACTGTCTGATCAATAAACCCAAGAGAGAGTACCCACACCTTCACCACCCCACGGCTAGGATTATAGGCATGTGCAGCCACTCCTGGCTTTTTCATGGATACTGGGGATAGAACTTAGGTCTTCATGTTTACATGGAAAGCACTTTACAGACTGACCCATCACCCAGCCCCTATATCTAGGTTCTTTATATTTTTCTTCCTGTTAAAAATGATATCTCTCATAAAAATACCTTATCTAATTTTGCTGCTAAATTATGTGCTTAATTAGGACTTATATGTTAGCAATATTTTCTTGCTTACTAAATTCTCCCATTAACTCCAACAGTTAATATGGAGATTCTTTAGTGTATCTTTTCATGGAAATGATACAGCATATACAAATAACAAAAACTCCATTTACTTTCAAAATTGTTTAAATTTCTCTTTTCTTGAGAAAATGTACTTTCTGCAATATGACATTGTTGAATAGAAGCAAGAGGGTAGCAAACTTGTGTTCTTAGTTTTTTAAAATATCATTTTCAGTATTTTAATTTTGAGCCTTTGTTGGTTTCTTTATAACATTAAAGTATGTATCTACATCTTGATTGTCAGGAATTTTCATCATTCATTAATGAAGGTTAAATTTTGCTTAATATTTTTAATTAATTATTTTAGGATGATGATTTTTCTTCTTTTAAAGAAGAAGATTTCTGAATGTGACACTAACAATGTTTCCTCCAAAGTAAAACCATCCTGGCATTGCTGAAGTTAATTCTTTCTCTTCATTTATCATACACATTAGTAACTTTGATTTCTTTAATATATCATTCAGGAATTATGCATATATGTTCTTCAGTAAAATTTGCTTTTAAATTTATTTCCCATATTAGTCTTTATATTTTCCTTCTTCCCAACATTTCTTTTTGCCAGCATTTATTTAAATTTCACATAAGTTCGAACAGAACAAAACAATAGAATCTAAATGTATCTTACATATTGGATTTGCCACATATTTCTTTCAGATACTCAGCATTATATCAACTTATTACCTTAATTCATTGTTGAAATTTGCACCTTCTGAATTTTGCTATTTGTGTCTGTGCTGATATATCATAAAACCTGCTTCCATCTTCTGATTTCCTTGAAATTAGTAGATAAACAATATTAAGAGTTTCTCAAACTATTTTCATTTGAGAACTTTTGCACTTAATTATCAAGAATCCCAAAGAGATATTGTTATCCACATGTTGATGATGTTTATACTACTAGACATTTAAACATTAAAACAGGAATTTTTATTTTATTTTATTTTTTTGGTCTTTTTGAGACAGGGTCTCCCTGTAGCCCCAGCTGTCCTGGAACTCACTATGTAGACCAGGCTGGCCTTGAACTCACAGAGCTCTACCTACTTCTGCCTCCTGAGTGCTGGGATTAAAGGCATGCGCCACCATGCCTGGCTAAAACAGGAATTTTAAAAACTTACCAATCAGTCAGGCATGGTGGGATATGCCTTTTGTCCCAGAACTCGGGAGGCAAAGGCGGGTGGATCTCTGTGTAACTGAGACCAGTCTGGTATACATAGAGAGTGCCAGGCCAACTGGGGCTACAAGGAAACTGTCTTAAAATAAAAAAAAAACTAAACTAAACAAACCTTAGCAATCTCATTTGATTATTTTTGAAAAAAAAAAATTTTCACATATTCTAAAAACACCAAATTATATATATCACCTTTCAAATAAAAATGATGTTGCATCAAAACATTGGAAGACAGTCTCCTTTTCCTCAGCACAACCATTGTTCTTCAGTGACAGACATTGCCATGTCTACATACAGAATGATTAAAAGTATGTGTTCCAGGCAGGGGGATGCCTCATCAGGTGAAAAGGTGTTGTCACAAAGCCTGACAATTTAAGCTTGATCTGCAGGACCCACAGGATAGAGGGAGAACCAACTCTTACAGGTTGTCTTCTGACCTCTACTTGCATACCATGGTGCAAGCTTGTGCATGTGCACACACACACACACACACACACACACACACAGTAAATAAATAAATGAGGGAAAAGTAATAAAAATGTTTAAATTATGTGTTTAAGGGATGAGGCTTATTAATGTTCATTAGTCTCATTGTTTAATCTATTTCAAGAGTATTTTTTTAAAGTGAAAATGTCTTCTGTCTACCTACATGAACATGGATATGGCTGTTAGGATGAAAATGGCTTAATTAATGCGAATGCATGCATAACTTACCCACCATTTCTTTGACCCCATAAGTTCAAATGTGATCATGATCATTAAAAAGAGAAAATAGAACATTTTATTGTAAGTAAGTAAAGCCCAAATTCCAAGCCATTCTTAAAGGCTCTAAAAACTCCCATTAGTGTCTGGCTAAAATCTGAGGATGCTTCTGTAAAATATCAAGTTAACAACACTAATCTGTGAATAACATTAAAGTGAATAACACTAAACTGAGATGTTATTTCTCAGTCTCCCCACATACAGGTAGCAGGAAATCAATTCCATTTAGCTGCCTTTCCTTGAAGTCTTACCTAAACAATTAATTCAGGAGATTACTACCAAGCTTTATTGAAATGTTGCTACAAAGTTCACACAATAACTTGTATCCACTATTTGTCCTCTTGGCTTCAAGTTTTCTTTTGCTTCAACTAACATATTATCCTTATTAGTAGTTCCAATTTCTAGCTAATCAAAATTTTTATTATTAATGTTTTAAATCTTACAAAAAATATAAAGAAACACACCTACAGGAGTAAGTTCTTCCAGTTTCATCAAAAGTAAACTGCTAATATTTATTTTCCTCAGTAAATAAAGGCTTTAAGATTTTCAGAAGTCGGTAATAGCATAATTTGTATGCCAAAGCTGTTATCACTCTTTTAAGTTTTCCAGAACAGGATGCCTGGGAGAGGGTGGGGAAAGTTCAAACTTTACCCACACCCCAAGACAAAGCTGACTTGGTGATAGGAAAGAGGTCACATGTGTGGCAATTCCCAGTCTTTGCCAGGAAGAGTCTCCTCCTTTTGCTGGGAATCTCCTAGAATCTATGCCAAACACTGCCTACTACCCCAATCTGCCTAGGCATTCCAGTTACTCACTTCCCTGCCCCTCCCTCAGATCCTGTTATAAAAGCTCAGTCATCTTTGTCCTGACAGACCATCTCAGGTTTCTACAAGACAGGTAAGTGGGAGCTGAAAGAGGATGAGAACATTGCAGGCTCACAAGCGTCTTCATTCTCACTGAAAACAAAGATCTGAAAATCATCAAATGCTGTGGGGAGCTCTCAGGAAAGAGGAGAAGAACATGGATACTTAATTCCAGAACCACAGAAAAAGAGAGTTAGGACCAAGATTAGTGTATCCTTGCAGAGCTACACAAAGGAGAAGGGAAGGGATGGTTCTCTCTAAATGTCCTCTGTGATCACACTCCCTCAGTGATTCTGACTGCTCCTCACTCACAGACAAGATGCTGCCTGGCATGGTGCTCTCCAGAATGTCCTGGATGCTGCTTTCCTGCCTGATGCTCCTGTCTCAGGTGCAAGGTAATGTTTCTCCACCTCTAACACTGGGTCTCCTGTGAGTATTCAGAGCCAAGGGACAGAGAAAGGTCCCAAGAGTCTCCTACGGAAATGATGGAGAGTAGTCCATGCAAGACATCTCCCTGCAACCCTTCCATCATCCTGCCTTCCCCAAGGTCACTTTTGATGGGAAGTAGCCCAGTGGTTGATCATCAGTAGGATGAGAAGGTTTCCCATTCAATCAGGAACCTTTAGTTTGTGTTGGAGGACCAAAGAAGGAAAGTTTTTAAAGTTAGTGAAGAATTTTAGAGAACACACAGGTTTGGACAGGCCAGCACAGGAAATGTCAGCCCCAAGAAGGAGATCTATGAATAACAGAAGAGGAGAGAAGTATAAAATAAACAGATGCTGTCTCATAAAATCTGCCTATTTAAAGATCAAGAATGCCTGAAAGAGAGAAAAATATGAGATAGTCAATATTCTGGACTTAAGCCCATCAGACAGGCCTAAAAATGTTTGCATTCTAATCTCCTCTCTTCATTTTATCCCATACCTCTCTCTGCCTCCCTCCATTGCAGGCGAACACACTCAGAAAGAAGCAGCTTCTCCACGCATCAGTTGCCCCACGGGCTCCCAGGCCTATGGATCCTACTGTTATGCCTTGTTTAAAATTCCCAAATCCTGGTTTGATGCAGATGTGAGTGCTGAGAGATGGGAGGAGGGATGAGGAACCATGGGAAGTACTTGTCAGTTACAGAGAAAGAGGTGTCCAGTTTCCCTGGTTCCTTGGGAATCAGACTTAACATACTCTCTTTCATGCAATCCATCCTACTCATCTACATTTACCCTGCCATTCCTCAACGAGGTCAACCTCTGTGTCTCATTCCATCTTTCCCTAGCTGGCCTGCCAGAAGCGGCCCTCAGGACACCTCGTGTCTGTGCTCAGTGCAGCCGAGGCGTCTTTTGTGTCTTCCCTAGTGAAGAGGAGTGCAATCAGCTACCAATACGTCTGGATTGGGCTTCATGACCCCACTCTGGTAAGAGTCCATCTTCTCCCCTCTGTATTCTCTCAAGTGGCTCTTGTAACCCAGGCACATTCTCTTTTCCTCCATGAAAAGAATCCAAATGATATGCAGAGCCCAGATTCTATATTACAATTTGAGTAAAGAGAAATCCTTGGTGTTTGCTGAAGAACTGAACTCTATAGCGGTCCCTAGTCCTCAGATAAAGTTTATGTGCCTGTTGTCAACTTTTACAAAGTTCCACAAGAGGCCTTGGGAATCTTCTCTGTGGGATTCATGGAGTCTGTGCCTGTAATTCTAAGAGAATCCTAAGTGAGAAGCAGATCCATATTTGTTCTGTATATGATTCATATGATGCATGAGGTTCTGAGTAATTTATAAAAGCAAACTACAGCATGATCATTCAGGGACATATTATTTTTGTTACTTTAAAGAGCTTGTGATTATTGGCTGTACTCTGGTAATAAGAGAGGTAATGTTAAGGTTAAACTTCAAAGTGGAGTGAGCTCTGGGAAGCATGTGAAGATATAGATCAATTCCATGAGGCTGCATGTGGGTATCGGCTGTTCCTTCTTAGAGATCACGCAAAAGAGTTTTAATGGCCATCCCTTTTCCATGACTGTCTCTTCTAAAGGGCCAAGAACCCAATGGAGGTGGATGGGAATGGAGTAATGCTGATGTGATGAATTACTTCAACTGGGAGAGGAATCCTTCCATTGCCTCAGACCCCGGTTACTGTGGAACTGTGTCATATGCCTCAGGTAAGAAACAGACAGCCTTCCCTCCCCAGTGTTTCCCAATCCCATTCCCCTGTTCTTGGACCTTATCTTCTGGGTATCCTCTGAGCTAGAAAATTCAGTGTGGGCCTGTCTTTTCTCATGCTTTCATGTCTCCTCCTCCTAGAGTGAGAGGAGGTGAAGATCAGGGTGAGCTTTGGTATCTGGACCTCATCAGAGATACCACTTCTTTGAGTTTAGATGATGTACCTGCCCCATTCATTTTACCACTTCTGTGTCTGCAGGATTTCTGAAGTGGAGAGATTACTATTGTAACAAGGAGTTACCCTATGTCTGCAAGTTCAAAGGCTAGAGCAAGGAGCTGGCAGCCTGCGTATACTATGTAATTCACCATGATCAAGAGTTCAAGTGTGAATATTTACCCATATAAGGAGCAGTCTCCCAATACTACAAATCTAACCCCTCTCTCTAATCTTCCCCTTTTCTGTTCTTTTCCTCACTCTCATTTCAGGCTCTTGTGTTTATTATGGCCTAAGTTCTCAGAGAGAAATAATAAAAGTCTTTTATATTCATATGTGTCTATATTATGGTCATATAGTAAATGGACTAATATACCAGTTAGAGGAAAGA
Source organism: Nannospalax galili (assembly GCF_000622305.1). Taxonomy (NCBI): domain Eukaryota; kingdom Metazoa; phylum Chordata; class Mammalia; order Rodentia; family Spalacidae; genus Nannospalax; species Nannospalax galili. The sequence goes on from NW_008328003.1 coordinate 584,185, forward strand.
GTATCAGTTAATGTTTGAAAGCCCTACCATGTTGGGGGAGAGAGATACTTTCTTCAATAGCGTAGCCTCCTATCAGCAATCCCTCACCCATGATCCTATAAGACAACCTAATTAAACTCATTGGGTCCTTCTCTCTCTCTCTCTCTCTCTCTCTCTCTCTCTCTCCACATGAAAGTATGAAAGTAGAAGGGGGGCTAGTAGGGTGGAGGAAAGGAATCAACAAGAGTGATGGGAGCTGATATGGCTATATACTTATATAATAATGGCATAATTAAGCTTATTATGGATAATTAAGATGTAGTTAAGATGCCTTTACTACATCTAACCTACCACATATCAGACGTTAGTGAGACAACATGTTTTTAACATAGTTTCCCCTCTTTATTGTATGGCTTACTTAGAAATGCAGCTTTCTTGCCCCAGCTAGTCATTGTGAGAATATTGAACAATATTAGTAGTTCAGGAAAAGATTAAAATTCAAAATCCAACATACGTTTTCTACTAAATGTATATTAAATTTGCATCCTTAAAAAGTCAAAACACCATTAGCTTAACCATTCTAAGTTAGTAACCATGTGTATATAGACTTTAACATTTTATTCTTTTAGCAGTTGGTTGATCAAGGAGACAAAATGGTTGAAAAGACATCTCTAACTTGATCAGCACTATCAGTCATCTTCTTCTACATTTAGAAAATATTGTATCCAGGCAGGGTGTGGTAGAACACATTTGTAATCCCAGTACTCAAGAGGCTGAGACAGGAGAATTGCTGTGAGTTTGGGGCTAGCCTAGGCTACATACAGGATTATAAAGTATCCTGTGTTACAAGACAGAGAGAGAGAGAGAGAGAGAGAGAGAGAGAGAGAGAGAGAGAATATTTCATTCAGGTATGTAATAAATATTCTTCTTATGTTTAAATGGAACATTCACCAAGATAGATCACATTATGGGACATAGCACATACCTGAATAAATTTGAAAGAGTGTAAATCACACAAATCACAATAGACTCAAGCATCAAATTAAAAACAGCAATAGTGGTGCAATCTCAGAATATTTGAAGATTAAACAAGGCATGGGGAAAGAAGTCTCAAAAACAACATGAAAATAATTTGAACAAAATTAAGATGAAGGTTGGAGATATAGATCAGGGATTAAGAGCAGTGGCTGCATTGTCAACAACCCCAGCCCTTCTCTAGTGCTTGTCCGTCTCTTGAATCTAGTCAGCCTATCTAGAGATCCTTGTTTTAGGAAGATCAGCTGTTCCTCATCTAGCAGCAATCAGTTGTCAATATTCCTTAAGATAAGATTGGAGTCTGCTGTTCATTTTCCCAGTTCTATGCTGGGTTGCTGTCTGGGAGTCTTTTGGGCCACCCTGGCCAGTAACACAAAGGAAGGTATCTACTGTCTGGCATTGTTTCTCGTTATGCAGCCTTTAGCTATACAAATGGACTCTTAAAAATTAAATTAATCCCATTAATCTTTGGTTATACTTTCCTTTTGGGTGTTTAAGATCCTACAGTTGGCCCAGATAAATCAATTTATTTTTTACTCTTAAGGTCATTTGAGGATCTGTTCCTCAGAGGTCACATGGGCTTGGGAGGAGCCCCTGGCTCCTTTCTTTTACCAGTTCTATCTATGTGAAGATAAGTCAAAGGTTCTGCTTAACCATGGATGGCTTCTCTTGGAAGCATGGAGGAACTGCTTCCTCTGTGTTGACCCTCCTCTTTGTAGACTGGGTACTGGTTCAGGTCTATCTGGTGGGGTCTTCACAGCCTCCTTGCTCAAGAGGACAGGTGACTCACCACAGTTACAGGACATTTTGAGAGATGCTCATAGTCCCCTGGAACTTAGTCGACCTAGGAGGGCAAGGAGCAAAAACTGTCCTTTATGTCCCCCTGACCAAATTAGTATAAGCCTTAAAATATGGCTGTTAAACATCCAAGAAGTTTAGTTCCACCAGTCTGGTCCTTTTCATTATTATATGCCATGTAGGTAGAGCTTGGGCAAAGACCAAATGCTCTCAGATAAACCTTGCCTAGACATATATTACACTCTTTGATGTGGTTGTATGTATAATTTGTCAGTAGGTTGTTGGTCTAATATGGTGTCAACAACACATAAGAATAAGTGGACAGAATAAGTTATAAGAATAAGCGGACAGAATAAGTGGACAGTAACAGGGTTGACAAAGTATGTGGGCTCCAGTGTGTGGGAGGGGGAGAGGTTATGGGAGGGTGCCATTTGGGAAGTGGGTATATAGATGAATAAGATTGCGTGGGATGTTCTGTATGATATACACATAGAAAAATCAAAAATTTTTTAAAAAACATATTTGAGGAGGAAGCATAAAAATGTACTTCATGTTAAATAGTAGAGGTGATAAACATTACCAGTGAAATCTACCTGATGACTTTATATCCATACCCAGGTACTTAGGATCCGAGTGTAACTGATTGTGCCTAGTAATCATCAGGTACATAGAGATTAAAGACACATGTGCAAACATTTAA
>NW_008328003.1:586915-594165 GCF_000622305.1 Nannospalax galili
TTCTTCAAAGCATAAAAATTTGTTCCTTAATAATTAGTAGATGTGAAAAAATTACCATTGAAATCTACCTGTGACTTTATATCCATGATCAGATGCCAAGGGTCTCAGAAAGTAACTGACTGTGGCTAGTAATAATCAGATATAAAGACAAATGCATGTGCAAACATCTTAATTGCATTAAAATGAATTTTTCTGTATGAAACTGTGTATTTTAATAATTATATGGAGATCTTTTTTAAAGGTTAAAACCTCATTCAATTTTACATCTTATAGGGCATATACTGGGTACAATATTGTATAACTGTATTAATTCAACTGTAAATCTTAAAAGTTTCAGCCAGTTTTGAAAGAGCTGCATCTTAGCTCTGCAAATTGTTATTGAATATGTCAATGCTGTTGTAATGAAAGGTTTCTTCTAATTATGTGGTTATTAAATAAATAATTTTAAAAAATGAAGAGTGGCTGCTTGGTTTCCAGCACCCACCGTTGGCTAACAAGTGTATATAACTCCAGGTCCAGGGGATCTGACAGCCTCTTCTGGTCTCTGGAGGCACTGCACAGATGTTGTCCACCTACATGCAGGTGAACCCTCACACATATAAAATAAAGATAAAAATGAAAATACAACTCACTAAAATATACAGTGTACTGGTAAGACAGTATTTACAGAGAAATTGATAACAAATGAATGCATTAGAAAAAAATCTAAAATCAATAATCCAAGCATGCTCTTTAGGGAACTAGAGAAAGAAAAACAGTGCAAGTGTAAAGAAAGTGGAAGGAGCAAAATAAGAGAACAGAAATCTCTGAAACTGGAAACAGGGAACAACAGGAAAACGTAATGGAATATAGAAAATAATCCTTTAAGAAATCTATTAGAATTTTCAAATTTCCATTCAGCCAACCAAGGAAAAATGTCACAAGGGAAAAACAGATTTTAGTAGAGCAAAAAATGTCCTTCCTCCAAGATGAACATTCTATAGAAAAACAGAATTTGCGGATGTCATCAAGAATTTTGAGACAGGGAGTTTATCCTAGCTGGTGGTGTGAGCAAAGGTTCTTATAAGACACTATGATTAAACAGTGTCTATTCCATCCCACTGAACAATCACACTGAAGTCTGTAACTTAATGCCTTCCAAACAATCCAGAGCTCTGCCCTTTCATCCAGTTGATAAAACTCTCCCCTTTCCTTTAAGTTTACAACTTCATATTTTCTATCTCTAGAAACTACTTTTCCGTCATTCGTGGCAAAGGAAGTAGGGTTAGGATTCTGCTCATTTGATTTATTAACCACTAATGACTACAACTTTCGGAAGACACGTTTTATTATATCCAGTGATATCCAGTATCTGAACCACTCATAACTTCTACTTCCAGAATCTGCATTCACTTTGGTGTGCTGATACCTCAGAAGTGCCATGCCAGGGCGTGGGCTTCCTTTATGCCAGCTTAGTTAAGGTTATCTGGATATAACACTGTCATGCATGTTAATTCACTTAAGGAAAGAGGATGTTTTGGGAAGGTCATGGGTTTATCTCAATGCAGTTAAGATTAAGGCAGAAAGCTGAGTCTCACAATGAGCTGAAAAATGAGCAAATAAAATCAGGGATGAGCTTGCTATTTCCCCCTTTGGTCTTTTGTCACTATTTATTTCACGGGAACTTTTTCTGTTATCTTCAACCAATTAATTTGTTTGCCTTTGTTGAATATATGTAGTGATCAAGCATAGCTGTTTATAATTCCAGCAAAGTATTGACTCCAAGGATTCAGACCTTAGAGTAGATTCTCAGTGAGTGAAGAAACTCCATTTCAAAGGAATATTCAATTAGACCAACTTCAACTGGGTGTTCAACTCAATTGGGACCTAGAGTTCTGTCATAAATTATAAATACCACCATCTACAGGTAAGATCCACTTCTTAGATAGGAGGAGGAGGAAGGCTTCTCATGAGATGTTTGCTTGCAGGTAATAAGACTGATTTCATTTTCTTATTGAGCTTTTAAAATTTCATACAATATTTCCCACTCACATCCAGATCCCCTCCCCACTCCATGCCGCCCCCACCAAACCCTATGCACTCTGCCATACATGCTGAGTCCTGTTCATTCAGGTGTTTGTGCCCATGTCCTTCAGTGTAAATGCATCCACTGGAGTTTAATCAGACCATCCAGTGGTCCTATGTAAGTCACACTCTCCCTCGCTCAGCAGCAATCAGTCTCAAATGGTTTTCATGTAGTGTGGCCAGCCACCTATTTCTTACCTCTCCTTTGGGCCCTTGTTTAATTGAGCTGAATATGTTCCATGATGGATGTCACCGCTGCTACAGGCACACATGACCAGGCCTCCACTGGCCTGGAAGCTTCCACCTCATACATTCATTAACCAGCCCTGGCTCTTACAATCTTTCCACCGCCTCTTCAGCAATGGTCCCTTAGCTGTGGGAGGGTGAAGTTCCATATAGGAGTCCCATTCTACATTCTACAGTCTCTTATTCTCCAAAACTTGGTCAGTTGAGGCCTTCTGTGTGCAATGTACTCTGATGTACATGGAAGCCTCACTGGTGAGATCTGAGAGGTGCATTAGCGCTATCTCTATCCCTTATTCTGCTATGTTCCATGAGCCTTAGTTGTAGAGATTTGATTGCAGATGTGTCACCTAGTACTGGGCATCTCCCAGGTGTATGTTCTCTATGCCTGACCAGATGTGCAGCTCTGCAGTAGTCTCCATCTGTTGCAAAGAAAAGCTTCTTTGATGAGTGCTGTAAGTCATGTTTGTTGCTGTAAGGGAGGTCTCTTCTATCTTGCACTGCATTCACTTCCAAGCAGCTCCTACGTATACATATGCATTAATGTTCAGATACTCTATGTGCATTTCTCATAGGGTTTCTAGGGCATCACTTTTCCCTCTAGGTTTCCTAGCCTCCCCCCCCACCCCCAGATTCACTCATCTCTACTCTTTTTTCTCCCATCTGGCCTCCCTCCCCCCTCCCTTCCTAGTCACAATGACCCCATTATTCCCACCCTCTCCCGCAATACTTCCCGACTCCTGCCATCTTTCCATTCCCAATTTCCTTATTTCCTTCCCTCCCCTATACCATTGTCCCTTGCATGTCCCTCCCTCCTCTCTTCCCTGCAGATTACTCACAATTTTTCCACCTCCCTCAGGTAGCATCTGTTCCCTACTATCTCCCTTTCAGGTTATTTCTTTTCCTTTACCTCCATCGGGGTGTGGGTGGGGCACTAGAGAGAGGCCCACATGCCATGTTGCCTGTTTGGAAAATAGAAGACAGCTTGTGGGAATTGGTTCTCTTGCTCCACCATGTAGGTTCCAAGGATTAAACTCAGGTCACCACTCTTGGCAGCAGGCACCTTTACCCACTGAGCCTTCTCACCTGCCTCTTGGTTTGTTTTATGTTCGAGATATCTTTCTTGGCCCTGGCATATTACCCCAGGTAGCAGTTCCGTTCTGACTCCAGATTGTCCTCTAGCCATCCAGAAGTTGGTGGCTGGCTGTTGTGCTTACTTCTGTCACCATATTTACCCAATCATTATCTACTACTGGGATTATGTATTTAAACCTGTTTTGAATTGGGCTTCTGACAATCCCTGTCAGAGCCAATGAACCAAATTACTTCAGCAGATCCTCCCAGCCTTCTGAGTCTCTGGTATTTCCCTGTATCACTAACTTTACTTTCCACTCAGACTACATGAGACATACCATGTCATAGCAGGGTAATCCCCAAACTAATCATGCTAGTTGTCCCAAAGGTGCCTATTTCCTAGAACTCTTAAATTCTGTTGATAGTGCACCACATTTAGCTTTAACAGAGTTCCTTTTCCTTCTTTGCCCCCATTTCTCAATCTCTTACTATCCAACCTTATTTGTCTGTTATTTCACACTGCCTTTAAACTCCACAGATGTCTGTTAGAATCTCTGTGTTGCCTTCGATCTGATTTATGGGTATCATCTCATATCTCAAGGAGAATTACTGATGATCTAATTTCTTGAAGAAATCATGTTGAGATACTAGTAGTTATGTTTAATTTTGTTGCATGTGTAAACTTTGGGAGTATTTCCTTGATGATTAAATTTAGGAAATATTAAATTATTAGAAGTTGGGCATTTTGATGTTATTGTATGAAAATGTGTTATGAAAATAAAAGAGTGTAATAAATTTTTGCAGGTCATCAGGCTTGTGAGGCTTTTTCTGTGTATATCTGTGTATCCCAAATAAGGAATAAATACCTATTAATCAACCACAAGGTAAATATTGTTTTAATAGCAGTCTAAAGCACAGTTTGTCCAAGTGTGGGCTTAAGTGTGGTGGTAGTTGGACTTATTAAAACAATTCCGGGAATAATAACTGATATTATAAAATAGAGAATAGAAAATTGTGCAGTATACTGAAAAAGGTTAAGAAAACATTATTTGTGCCTGAAATTTTTGTTAAAATTATATGTGCATGTGTGTGTGGATAAGGCTGCCATAAAAATATATTTCTTATTTTACATAGAGGTCAAACTTCTGAATACCACTAATCTAACACAGAAACCTTTGGGTAACTATAGATAAATTAAAAACTACCACTAGAGGAGGAATTGAACCAATACACAGCATAATTTTGGAGATAAAGGGAAATTGAGCTGGCTGTTGCTAAGGAAAGAAGGGATTAGAAAACAGATATTAGGAAAATAAATATATTTAATCCACTCCTACACTCTTTGAGATTAAGTACTGTAGTATATCTCAGAACTGAGACATGACTCTTGCAAACAAAACTACACAATATGTAAATAAGAAAGGGATCCAAACTCTGAAACCTTAGCTAATGAAAGAATCAGGAGTGTGTGTTACAGGAGCAAATTACGTGATTGAGCAACCTAGAATTTGAAGGCCCCTTATATCTACTGACCCATGTGACTGCTGTCATTTCTGCTTCCCTGCTCTTGGTTACTGAGGAAGAGAATACTTTTTACATGTTGATGTATGTCTCTTGGTTCAGTTCATAATGAGAGATACTGTTTCAGATTTAGCCGTAGAAGCAATGGTGGTAGATCTACTCTATCTCCTAGTTTTCTGGAAGCTGGGACCATAGATATGGTGCTGGATGTTGATGGAATGCCCCATGCAGGGACTGGGCACAAAGATTCTCAGTGGGCTTTGGGAGAGGGTTGTATGTCCCTCAGTGGAGACTCAGGGTCCCAGGGGCTGTTGCTTACACCCAACTTCATAACTGAATTGCTGTAAGTACATGATCTTGACTATAATTTTAGTTGCCAAACTTGTCTTCTTTTTTCTACTTTCTACTGTTTAACTCCAGGCTTCCAATCAACCTTTGGAGGAGATTATGAAGAGCATCTAGGTTTGGACTTTATGCCCTTTTCAAGCTCAGCCTTGGTTGCTTCTAACTAACAAAGCTTGACAAAATTGATAGCATTCTATATCTGTTTCCAGGTCACAGAAGATTCTAGCTTCTTTTTATGTTGATGCTCTTCTGTCTTGCTTTTTTTCTTTTCCAACTGCTGGTGCTCTTTCTTATCCTGATAGTTTACTCACCCTAATTAAGAACACTGATATATTGTGAGTCCCTATGTGCAGAGGAATTTGGAGGCTCTCATGTTGAAAGGAACTGAAGGAATCATTTAACCATTAACCAAGGCCCCAAGGCCCTTAACCCAATATCCAGGAGGTACAGTTCAGGGATTGGGGGATAATTCAGTTGATCATGTTTTTCTCACAAGCATAAAGGGCCTGAGTTCTAGACTCCTAGAATCCATGTAAAACCCTGGGAATACTGATCTGACCGTGGGCCAATCTGATGGAGAATATTCCTCAGCTGGTCTCATTGGACTGGAGTTCACAATGGTATTTGTACATTGGTGGAGCTTGACAGTCAAGGAATCTCTACATCAACCACTTCTCAATTCAGCATCATGCCTCATTCCCTCTAGTGGAGTCCTTTAACTATTCTCTTTCTTTGGGTTCCCAAAGAAAGTCTTTGCTGGCTTTCCATCATGAGCTTCTGCCTTTTACAGAATCTCCTGTGAGAATTTTCTATCTCATGACTCTGATGCCACTTAAGTGTTGGATTCTTTTCAATGTCAATCTATTCTTTGACTTATTTCCTACTGAATTCTCACAAGGAGGCTCATAGCAGAATCTATACCCAGCCTTCCTTTGTACCTCCCATAAGGCCTATTTTCAGAGCAGCCCTAGGTAGGCAGGTAGCGAGTGATGGACATGAATGGGGAGGTGGGGGATAGCATATGGTGCTGAGTTGCTGATTACAAGCAAGACTCACTCAGAGAAGATATAAGACTTTGTTAATCTATATAATCGCCTACCTTTAAAACAAGAAGAGACAAAGCATATGCTTGTGACTTACAAAAACTGCTAATTAAACAAAGTATGCTCATGCGAGCAGTTTACTAAATGTGGTTTGCCACCACTTAGATTCCTGGCACCCACAGCACTCCCACCCCACCCCATCTGCTGAAATAATCTGAACTCTGCAGATTCCATCTGATTTTCCACCTAGCAGCACCACCCCTCCCTTGAGTAAAACCAGGAAGACTCAACCAAAGGAGAGATGCAGGAGATCCTTGAGGAGAGTCCAGCACCCTCCTGATCTCATATGAAGTGCAAACAGCTGGCACAGAACTCCTGCCAGCCCCACGCTGACAGCTTCCAACAACGATCAAGTTCCAAACAAACTGTCCTCTGATGGGGAAGAAGTAATAATTGGAAGTGTTTCAGAGTCGACACAAGCTATTTACTCCTCTCTAGATCTGAAAGCATCCATGTCTTGCCGCCCAGCTTCTACAGTGTTTGGAAACCTACAGGTCCTCTCAGGTAGAATCCTAGTGGGTATGTTAAACAAAAACTTTGGCACCTTGATCTCAGATTACTACAACATTGTCAGTGTCTTAGTGCATCGTTCCCTTTCCTCCACTCTGCTCCTTCCACTTTAAATGACTTCCTTTTAAACTTGTCTTGGAACAAACTTAACATCTAGTCTCTGGAAAAAGGAGTTAAATCTTCAAAAGAATTAAAGACTTGGATCAGGGTAGGAGACAAGAAAATCCTAAAAATTGTTTCAGGGATTCCAGAGGACCCAGAACACTGGGGTCCAAAGGCAATGTGGGAACCAAGATTTAGGAAAATAATAATAGCCCATTGAATGAGCCAAAATCTCTCTCTCTCTCTCTCTCTCTCTCTCTCCTTTCTTTCTTTCTTTCTCTCCCATTT